>NW_028315345.1:0-140837 GCF_046866305.1 Octopus bimaculoides | reverse complement strand
TTCCCATACGGTGAAGCACTTTCCCATAGGGTGAAGCACTTTGCCCTACGGTGAAGCACTTTCCATACGGTGAAGCACTTTCCCATACGGTGAAGCACTTTCCCATACGGTGAAGCACTTCCCATACGGTGAAGCACTTTCCCATACGGTGAAGCACTTTGCCCTACGGTGAAGCACTTTCCCATACGGTGAAGCACTTTCCCATACGGTGAAGCACTTTCCCATACGGTGAAGCACTTTCCCATACGGTGAAGCACTTTCCCATACGGTGAAGCACTTTCCCATAGGGTGAAGCACTTTGCCATACGGTGAAGCACTTTCCATAGGGTGAAGCACTTTGCCATACGGTGAAGCACTTTCCCATACGGTGAAGCACTTTCCCATACGGTGAAGCACTTTCCCATAGGGTGAAGCACTTTGCCCTACGGTGAAGCACTTTCCCATACGGTGAAGCACTTTCCCATAGGGTGAAGCACTTTGCCCTACGGTGAAGCACTTTCCCATACGGTGAAGCACTTTCCCATACGGTGAAGCACTTTCCCATACGGTGAAGCACTTTCCCATAGGGTGAAGCACTTTGCCCTACGGTGAAGCACTTTCCCATACGGTGAAGCACTTTCCCATACGGTGAAGCACTTTCCCATACGGTGAAGCACTTTCCCATAGGGTGAAGCACTTTGCCCTACGGTGAAGCACTTTCCCATACGGTGAAGCACTTTCCCATAGGGTGAAGCACTTTGCCCTACGGTGAAGCACTTTCCCATACGGTGAAGCACTTTGCCCTACGGTGAAGCACTTTCCCATACGGTGAAGCACTTTCCCATACGGTGAAGCACTGTCCCATACGGTGAAGCACTTTCCCATACGGTGAAGCGCTTTCCCATACGGTGAAGCGCTTTCCCATACGGTGAAGCGCTTTCCCATACGGTGAAGCGCTTTCCCATACGGTGAAGCGCTTTCCCATACGGTGAAGCGCTTTCCCATACGGTGAAGCGCTTTCCCATACGGTGAAGCGCTTTCCCATACGGTGAAGCGCTTTCCCATACGGTGAAGCACTTTGCCCTACGGTGAAGCACTTTCCCATACGGTGAAGCACTTTCCCATACGGTGAAGCACTTTCCCATACGGTGAAGCACTTTCCCATACGGTGAAGCACTTTCCCATACGGTGAAGCACTTTCCCATACGGTGAAGCACTTTCCCATACGGTGAAGCACTTTCCCATACGGTGAAGCACTTTCCCATACGGTGAAGCACTTTCCCATACGGTGAAGCACTTTCCCATACGGTGAAGCACTTTCCCATACGGTGAAGCACTTTGCCCATACGGTGAAGCACTTTCCCATACGGTGAAGCACTTTCCCATACGGTGAAGCACTTTCCCATACGGCGAAGCACTTTCCCATACGGCGAAGCACTTTCCCATACGGCGAAGCACTTTCCCATACGGCGAAGCACTTTCCCATAGGGTGAAGCACTTTGCCATACGGCGAAGCACTTTCCCATACGGCGAAGCACTTTCCCATAGGGTGAAGCACTTTGCCATACGGTGAAGCACTTTCCCATACGGTGAAGCACTTTCCCATACGGTGAAGCACTTTCCCATACGGTGAAGCACTTTCCCATACGGTGAAGCACTTTCCCATACGGTGAAGCACTTTCCCATACGGTGAAGCACTTTGCCCTACGGTGAAGCACTTTCCCATATGGTGAAGCACTTTCCCATACGGTGAAGCACTTTGCCATACGGTGAAGCACTTTGCCATACGGTGAAGCACTTTCCCATACGGTGAAGCACTTTCCCATACGGTGAAGCACTTTGCCCTACGGTGAAGCACTTTCCCATACGGTGAAGCACTTTCCCATACGGTGAAGCACTTTCCCATACGGTGAAGCACTTTCCCATACGGTGAAGCACTTTCCCATACGGTGAAGCACTTTCCCATACGGTGAAGCACTTTCCCATACGGTGAAGCACTTTCCCATACGGTGAAGCACTTTCCCATACGGTGAAGCACTTTCCCATACGGTGAAGCACTTTGCCATACGGTGAAGCACTTTCCCATACGGTGAAGCACTTTCCCATACGGTGAAGCACTTTCCCATACGGTGAAGCACTTTCCCATACGGTGAAGCACTTTCCCATACGGTGAAGCACTTTGCCATACGGTGAAGCACTTTGCCATACGGTGAAGCACTTTCCCATACGGTGAAGCACTTTCCCATACGGTGAAGCACTTTGCCCTACGGTGAAGCACTTTCCCATACGGTGAAGCACTTTCCCATACGGTGAAGCACTTTCCCATACGGTGAAGCACTTTCCCATACGGTGAAGCACTTTGCCATACGGTGAAGCACTTTCCCATACGGTGAAGCACTTTGCCATACGGTGAAGCACTTTCCCATACGGTGAAGCACTTTGCCCTACGGTGAAGCACTTTCCCATACGGTGAAGCACTTTCCCATACGGTGAAGCACTTTCCCATACGGCGAAGCACTTTCCCATACGGCGAAGCACTTTCCCATACGGCGAAGCACTTTCCCATACGGTGAAGCACTTTCCCATAGGGTGAAGCACTTTGCCATACGGTGAAGCACTTTCCCATACGGTGAAGCACTTTCCCATAGGGTGAAGCACTTTGCCATACGGTGAAGCACTTTCCCATACGGTGAAGCACTTTCCCATACGGTGAAGCACTTTCCCATACGGTGAAGCACTTTCCCATACGGTGAAGCACTTTCCCATACGGTGAAGCACTTTGCCCTACGGTGAAGCACTTTCCCATACGGTGAAGCACTTTCCCATACGGTGAAGCACTTTCCCATACGGTGAAGCACTTTCCCATACGGTGAAGCACTTTCCCATACGGTGAAGCACTTTCCCATACGGTGAAGCACTTTCCCATACGGTGAAGCACTTTCCCATACGGTGAAGCACTTTCCCATACGGTGAAGCACTTTCCCATACGGTGAAGCACTTTCCCATACGGTGAAGCACTTTCCCATAGGTGAAGCACTTTCCCATACGGTGAAGCACTTTCCCATACGGTGAAGCACTTTCCCATACGGTGAAGCACTTTCCCATACGGTGAAGCACTTTCCCATACGGTGAAGCACTTTCCCATACGGTGAAGCACTTTGCCATACGGTGAAGCACTTTCCCATACGGTGAAGCACTTTCCCATACGGTGAAGCACTTTCCCATACGGTGAAGCACTTTGCCCATACGGTGAAGCACTTTCCCATACGGTGAAGCACTTTCCCATACGGCGAAGCACTTTCCCATACGGCGAAGCACTTTCCCATACGGCGAAGCACTTTCCCATACGGCGAAGCACTTTCCCATACGGCGAAGCACTTTCCCATAGGGCGAAGCACTTTGCCATACGGCGAAGCACTTTCCCATACGGCGAAGCACTTTCCCATAGGGTGAAGCACTTTGCCATACGGTGAAGCACTTTCCCATACGGTGAAGCACTTTCCCATACGGTGAAGCACTTTCCCATACGGTGAAGCACTTTCCCATACGGTGAAGCACTTTCCCATACGGTGAAGCACTTTCCCATACGGTGAAGCACTTTGCCCTACGGTGAAGCACTTTCCATACGGTGAAGCACTTTCCCATACGGTGAAGCACTTTCCCATACGGTGAAGCACTTTCCCATACGGTGAAACACTTTCCCATACGGTGAAGCACTTTCCCATACGGTGAAGCACTTTCCCATACGGTGAAGCACTTTCCCATACGGTGAAGCACTTTCCCATACGGTGAAGCACTTTCCCATACGGTGAAGCACTTTCCCATACGGTGAAGCACTTTCCCATACGGTGAAGCACTTTCCATACGGTGAAGCACTTTCCCATACGGTGAAGCACTTTCCCATACGGTGAAGCACTTTCCCATACGGTGAAGCACTTTCCCATACGGTGAAGCACTTTCCCATACGGTGAAGCACTTTCCCATACGGTGAAGCACTTTCCCATACGGTGAAGCACTTTCCCATACGGTGAAGCACTGTCCCATACGGTGAAGCACTTTCCCATACGGTGAAGCACTTTGCCCTACGGTGAAGCACTTTCCCATACGGTGAAGCACTTTCCCATACGGTGAAGCACTTTCCCATACGGTGAAGCACTTTCCCATACGGTGAAGCACTTTCCCATACGGTGAAGCACTTTCCCATACGGTGAAGCACTTTCCCATACGGTGAAGCACTTTCCCATACGGTGAAGCACTTTCCCATACGGTGAAGCACTTTCCCATACGGTGAAGCACTTTCCCATACGGTGAAGCACTTTGCCCTACGGTGAAGCACTTTCCCATACGGTGAAGCACTTTCCCATACGGTGAAGCACTTTCCCATACGGTGAAGCACTTTGCCCTACGGTGAAGCACTTTCCCATACGGTGAAGCACTTTCCCATACGGTGAAGCACTTTCCCATACGGTGAAGCACTTTCCCATACGGTGAAGCACTTTCCCATACGGTGAAGCACTTTGCCCTACGGTGAAGCACTTTCCCATACGGTGAAGCACTTTCCCATACGGTGAAGCACTTTCCCATACGGTGAAGCACTTTCCCATACGGTGAAGCACTTTCCCATACGGTGAAGCACTTTCCCATACGGTGAAGCACTTTCCCATACGGTGAAGCACTTTCCCATACGGTGAAGCACTTTCCCATACGGTGAAGCACTTTGCCCTACGGTGAAGCACTTTCCCATACGGTGAAGCACTTTCCCATACGGTGAAGCACTTTCCCATACGGTGAAGCACTTTCCCATACGGTGAAGCACTTTCCCATACGGTGAAGCACTTTCCCATACGGTGAAGCACTTTCCCATACGGTGAAGCACTTTCCCATACGGTGAAGCACTTTCCCATACGGTGAACACTTTGCCCTACGGTGAAGCACTTTCCCATACGGTGAAGCACTTTCCCATACGGTGAAGCACTTTCCCATACGGTGAAGCACTTTCCCATACGGTGAAGCACTTTCCCATACGGTGAAGCACTTTCCCATACGGTGAAGCACTTTCCCATACGGTGAAGCACTTTCCCATACGGTGAAGCACTTTCCCATACGGTGAAGCACTTTCCCATACGGTGAAGCACTTTCCCATACGGTGAAGCACTTTCCCATACGGTGAAGCACTTTGCCCTACGGTGAAGCACTTTCCCATACGGTGAAGCACTTTCCCATACGGTGAAGCACTTTCCCATACGGTGAAGCACTTTCCCATACGGTGAAGCACTTTCCCATACGGTGAAGCACTTTCCCATACGGTGAAGCACTTTCCCATACGGTGAAGCACTTTCCCATACGGTGAAGCGCTTTCCCATACGGTGAAGCGCTTTCCCATACGGTGAAGCGCTTTCCCATACGGTGAAGCACTTTGCCCTACGGTGAAGCGCTTTCCCATACGGTGAAGCACTTTCCCATACGGTGAAGCACTTTCCCATACGGTGAAGCACTTTCCCATACGGTGAAGCACTTTCCCATACGGTGAAGCACTTTCCCATACGGTGAAGCACTTTCCCATACGGTGAAGCACTTTCCCATACGGTGAAGCACTTTCCCATACGGTGAAGCACTTTCCCATACGGTGAAGCACTTTCCCATACGGTGAAGCACTTTCCCATACGGTGAAGCACTTTCCCATACGGTGAAGCACTTTCCCATACGGTGAAGCACTTTCCCATACGGTGAAGCACTTTCCCATACGGTGAAGCACTTTCCCATACGGTGAAGCACTTTCCCATACGGTGAAGCACTTTCCCATAGGGTGAAGCACTTTCCCATACGGTGAAGCACTTTCCCATACGGTGAAGCACTTTCCCATACGGTGAAGCACTTTCCCATACGGTGAAGCACTTTCCCATACGGTGAAGCACTTTCCCATACGGTGAAGCACTTTCCCATACGGTGAAGCACTTTCCCATACGGTGAAGCACTTTCCCATACGGTGAAGCACTTTCCCATACGGTGAAGCACTTTCCCATACGGTGAAGCACTTTCCCATACGGTGAAGCACTTTCCCATACGGTGAAGCACTTTCCCATACGGTGAAGCACTTTCCCATACGGTGAAGCACTTTGCCCTACGGTGAAGCACTTTCCCATACGGTGAAGCACTTTCCCATACGGTGAAGCACTTTCCCATACGGTGAAGCACTTTCCCATACGGTGAAGCACTTTCCCATACGGTGAAGCACTTTGCCCTACGGTGAAGCACTTTCCCATACGGTGAAGCACTTTCCCATACGGTGAAGCACTTTCCCATACGGTGAAGCACTTTCCCATACGGTGAAGCACTTTCCCATACGGTGAAGCACTTTGCCATACGGTGAAGCACTTTCCCATACGGTGAAGCACTTTCCCATACGGTGAAGCACTTTCCCATACGGTGAAGCACTTTGCCCTACGGTGAAGCACTTTCCCATACGGTGAAGCACTTTCCCATACGGTGAAGCACTTTCCCATACGGGGAAGCACTTTCCCATACGGGGAAGCACTTTCCCATACGGGGAAGCACTTTCCCATACGGCGAAGCACTTTCCCATACGGTGAAGCACTTTCCCATAGGGTGAAGCACTTTGCCATACGGTGAAGCACTTTCCCATACGGTGAAGCACTTTCCCATAGGGTGAAGCACTTTCCCATACGGTGAAGCACTTTCCCATACGGTGAAGCACTTTCCCATACGGTGAAGCACTTTCCCATACGGTGAAGCACTTTCCCATACGGTGAAGCACTTTCCCATACGGTGAAGCACTTTGCCCTACGGTGAAGCACTTTCCCATACGGTGAAGCACTTTCCCATACGGTGAAGCACTTTCCCATACGGTGAAGCACTTTCCCATACGGTGAAGCACTTTCCCATACGGTGAAGCACTTTCCCATACGGTGAAGCACTTTCCCATACGGTGAAGCACTTTCCCATACGGTGAAGCACTTTCCCATACGG
Source organism: Octopus bimaculoides (assembly GCF_046866305.1). NCBI lineage: Eukaryota > Metazoa > Mollusca > Cephalopoda > Octopoda > Octopodidae > Octopus > Octopus bimaculoides. Next base: position 133,871 of record NW_028315345.1, on the reverse strand, counting down.
TGAAGCACTTTCCCATACGGTGAAGCACTTTCCCATACGGTGAAGCACTTTCCCATACGGTGAAGCACTTTCCCATACGGTGAAGCACTTTCCCATAGGGTGAAGCACTTTCCCATACGGTGAAGCACTTTCCCATACGGTGAAGCACTTTCCCATACGGTGAAGCACTTTCCCATACGGTGAAGCACTTTCCCATACGGTGAAGCACTTTCCCATACGGTGAAGCACTTTCCCATACGGTGAAGCACTTTCCCATACGGTGAAGCACTTTCCCATACGGTGAAGCACTTTCCCATACGGTGAAGCACTTTCCCATACGGTGAAGCACTTTCCCATACGGTGAAGCACTTTCCCATACGGTGAAGCACTTTCCCATACGGTGAAGCACTTTCCCATACGGTGAAGCACTTTCCCATACGGTGAAGCACTTTCCCATACGGTGAAGCACTTTCCCATACGGTGAAGCACTTTCCCATACGGTGAAGCACTTTCCCATACGGTGAAGCACTTTCCCATACGGTGAAGCACTTTCCCATACGGTGAAGCACTTTCCCATACGGTGAAGCACTTTCCCATACGGTGAAGCACTTTCCCATACGGTGAAGCACTTTCCCATACGGTGAAGCACTTTCCCATACGGTGAAGCACTTTCCCATACGGTGAAGCACTTTGCCATACGGTGAAGCACCTTCCCATACGGTGAAGCACTTTCCCATACGGTGAAGCACTTTCCCATACGGTGAAGCACTTTGCCCTACGGTGAAGCACTTTCCCATACGGTGAAGCACTTTCCCATACGGTGAAGCACTTTCCCATACGGGGAAGCACTTTCCCATACGGCGAAGCACTTTCCCATACGGCGAAGCACTTTCCCATACGGCGAAGCACTTTCCCATACGGTGAAGCACTTTCCCATAGGGTGAAGCACTTTGCCATACGGTGAAGCACTTTCCCATACGGTGAAGCACTTTCCCATAGGGTGAAGCACTTTGCCATACGGTGAAGCACTTTCCCATACGGTGAAGCACTTTCCCATACGGTGAAGCACTTTCCCATACGGTGAAGCACTTTCCCATACGGTGAAGCACTTTCCCATAGGGTGAAGCACTTTGCCCTACGGTGAAGCACTTTCCCATACGGTGAAGCACTTTCCCATAGGGTGAAGCACTTTGCCCTACGGTGAAGCACTTTCCCATACGGTGAAGCACTTTCCCATACGGTGAAGCACTTTCCCATACGGTGAAGCACTTTCCCATACGGTGAAGCACTTTCCCATACGGTGAAGCACTTTCCCATACGGTGAAGCACTTTCCCATACGGTGAAGCACTTTCCCATACGGTGAAGCACTTTCCCATACGGTGAAGCACTTTCCCATACGGTGAAGCACTTTCCCATACGGTGAAGCACTTTCCCATACGGTGAAGCACTTTCCCATACGGTGAAGCACTTTCCCATACGGTGAAGCACTTTGCCATACGGTGAAGCACTTTCCCATACGGTGAAGCACTTTCCCATACGGTGAAGCACTTTCCCATACGGTGAAGCACTTTCCCATACGGTGAAGCACTTTCCCATACGGTGAAGCACTTTCCCATACGGTGAAGCACTTTCCCATACGGTGAAGCACTTTCCCATACGGTGAAGCACTTTCCCATACGGTGAAGCACTTTCCCATACGGTGAAGCACTTTCCCATAGGGTGAAGCACTTTCCCATACGGTGAAGCACTTTCCCATACGGTGAAGCACTTTCCCATACGGTGAAGCACTTTCCCATACGGTGAAGCACTTTGCCCTACGGTGAAGCACTTTCCCATACGGTGAAGCACTTTCCCATACGGTGAAGCACTTTCCCATACGGTGAAGCACTTTCCCATACGGTGAAGCACTTTCCCATACGGTGAAGCACTTTCCCATACGGTGAATCACTTTCCCATACGGTGAAGCACTTTCCCATACGGTGAAGCACTTTCCCATACGGTGAAGCACTTTGCCCTACGGTGAAGCACTTTCCCATACGGTGAAGCACTTTCCCATACGGTGAAGCACTTTCCCATACGGTGAAGCACTTTGCCCTACGGTGAAGCACTTTCCCATACGGTGAAGCACTTTCCCATACGGTGAAGCACTTTCCCATACGGTGAAGCACTTTCCCATACGGTGAAGCACTTTCCCATACGGTGAAGCACTTTCCCATACGGTGAAGCACTTTGCCCTACGGTGAAGCACTTTCCCATACGGTGAAGCACTTTCCCATACGGTGAAGCACTTTCCCATACTGTGAAGCACTTTCCCATACGGTGAAGCACTTTCCCATACGGTGAAGCACTTTCCCATACGGTGAAGCACTTTCCCATACGGTGAAGCACTTTCCCATACGGTGAAGCACTTTGCCCTACGGTGAAGCACTTTCCCATACGGTGAAGCACTTTCCCATACGGTGAAGCACTTTCCCATACGGTGAAGCACTTTCCCATACGGTGAAGCACTTTCCCATACGGTGAAGCACTTTCCCATACGGTGAAGCACTTTCCCATACGGTGAAGCACTTTCCCATACGGTGAAGCACTTTCCCATACGGTGAAACACTTTGCCCTACGGTGAAGCACTTTCCCATACGGTGAAGCACTTTCCCATACGGTGAAGCACTTTCCCATACGGTGAAGCACTTTCCCATACGGTGAAGCACTTTCCCATACGGTGAAGCACTTTCCCATACGGTGAAGCACTTTCCCATACGGTGAAGCACTTTCCCATACGGTGAAGCACTTTGCCCTACGGTGAAGCGCTTTCCCATACGGTGAAGCGCTTTCCCATACGGTGAAGCGCTTTCCCATACGGTGAAGCGCTTTCCCATACGGTGAAGCACTTTGCCCTACGGTGAAGCACTTTCCCATACGGTGAAGCACTTTCCCATACGGTGAAGCACTTTCCCATACGGTGAAGCACTTTCCCATACGGTGAAGCACTTTCCCATACGGTGAAGCACTTTCCCATACGGTGAAGCACTTTCCCATACGGTGAAGCACTTTCCCATAGGGTGAAGCACTTTCCCATACGGTGAAGCACTTTCCCATACGGTGAAGCACTTTCCCATACGGTGAAGCACTTTCCCATACGGTGAAGCACTTTCCCATACGGTGAAGCGCTTTCCCATACGGTGAAGCGCTTTCCCATACGGTGAAGCGCTTTCCCATACGGTGAAGCGCTTTCCCATACGGTGAAGCGCTTTGCCCTACGGTGAAGCGCTTTCCCATACGGTGAAGCACTTTCCCATACGGTGAAGCACTTTCCCATACGGTGAAGCACTTTCCCATACGGTGAAGCACTTTCCCATACGGTGAAGCACTTTCCCATACGGTGAAGCACTTTCCCATAGGGTGAAGCACTTTCCCATACGGTGAAGCACTTTCCCATACGGTGAAGCACTTTCCCATACGGTGAAGCACTTTCCCATACGGTGAAGCACTTTCCCATACGGTGAAGCACTTTCCCATACGGTGAAGCACTTTCCCATACGGTGAAGCAGTTTCCCATACGGTGAAGCACTTTCCCATACGGTGAAGCACTTTCCCATACGGTGAAGCACTTTCCCATACGGTGAAGCACTTTCCCATACGGTGAAGCACTTTCCCATACGATGAAGCACTTTCCCATACGGTGAAGCACTTTGCCCTACGGTGAAGCACTTTCCCATACGGTGAAGCACTTTCCCATACGGTGAAGCACTTTCCCATACGGTGAAGCACTTTCCCATACGGTGAAGCACTTTCCCATACGGTGAAGCACTTTCCCATACGGTGAAGCACTTTCCCATACGGTGAAGCACTTTCCTATACGGTGAAGCACTTTGCCCTACGGTGAAGCTCTTTCCCATACGGTGAAGCACTTTCCCATACGGTGAAGCACTTTCCCATACGGTGAAGCACTTTCCCATAGGGTGAAGCACTTTGCCATACGGTGAAGCACTTTCCCATACGGTGAAGCACTTTCCCATACGGTGAAGCACTTTCCCATACGGTGAAGCACTTTCCCATACGGTGAAGCACTTTCCCATAGGGTGAAGCACTTTGCCCTACGGTGAAGCACTTTCCCATACGGTGAAGCACTTTCCCATAGGGTGAAGCACTTTGCCCTACGGTGAAGCACTTTCCCATACGGTGAAGCACTTTCCCATACGGTGAAGCACTTTCCCATACGGTGAAGCACTTTCCCATACGGTGAAGCACTTTGCCCTACGGTGAAGCACTTTCCCATACGGTGAAGCACTTTCCCATACGGTGAAGCACTTTCCCATACGGTGAAGCACTTTCCCATAGGGTGAAGCACTTTGCCCTACGGTGAAGCACTTTCCCATACGGTGAAGCACTTTCCCATAGGGTGAAGCACTTTGCCCTACGGTGAAGCACTTTCCCATACGGTGAAGCACTTTCCCATACGGTGAAGCACTTTCCCATACGGTGAAGCACTTTCCCATACGGTGAAGCACTTTCCCATACGGTGAAGCACTTTGCCCTACGGTGAAGCACTTTCCCATACGGTGAAGCACTTTCCCATACGGTGAAGCACTTTCCCATACGGTGAAGCACTTTCCCATACGGTGAAGCACTTTCCCATACGGTGAAGCACTTTCCCATAGGGTGAAGCACTTTGCCATACGGTGAAGCACTTTCCCATAGGGTGAAGCACTTTGCCATACGGTGAAGCACTTTCCCATACGGTGAAGCACTTTCCCATACGGTGAAGCACTTTCCCATAGGGTGAAGCACTTTGCCCTACGGTGAAGCACTTTCCCATACGGTGAAGCACTTTCCCATAGGGTGAAGCACTTTGCCCTACGGTGAAGCACTTTCCCATACGGTGAAGCACTTTCCCATACGGTGAAGCACTTTCCCATACGGTGAAGCACTTTCCCATAGGGTGAAGCACTTTGCCCTACGGTGAAGCACTTTCCCATACGGTGAAGCACTTTCCCATACGGTGAAGCACTTTCCCATACGGTGAAGCACTTTCCCATACGGTGAAGCACTTTCCTATACGGTGAAGCACTTTCCCATACGGTGAAGCACTTTCCCATAGGGTGAAGCACTTTGCCATACGGTGAAGCACTTTCCCATAGGGTGAAGCACTTTGCCATACGGTGAAGCACTTTCCCATACGGTGAAGCACTTTCCCATACGGTGAAGCACTTTCCCATAGGGTGAAGCACTTTGCCCTACGGTGAAGCACTTTCCCATACGGTGAAGCACTTTCCCATAGGGTGAAGCACTTTGCCCTACGGTGAAGCACTTTCCCATACGGTGAAGCACTTTCCCATACGGTGAAGCACTTTCCCATACGGTGAAGCACTTTCCCATAGGGTGAAGCACTTTGCCCTACGGTGAAGCACTTTCCCATACGGTGAAGCACTTTCCCATACGGTGAAGCACTTTCCCATACGGTGAAGCACTTTCCCATAGGGTGAAGCACTTTGCCCTACGGTGAAGCACTTTCCCATACGGTGAAGCACTTTCCCATAGGGTGAAGCACTTTGCCCTACGGTGAAGCACTTTCCCATACGGTGAAGCACTTTCCCATACGGTGAAGCACTTTCCCATACGGTGAAGCACTTTCCCATACGGTGAAGCACTTTCCCATACGGTGAAGCACTTTGCCCTACGGTGAAGCACTTTCCCATACGGTGAAGCACTTTCCCATACGGTGAAGCACTTTCCCATACGGTGAAGCACTTTCCCATACGGTGAAGCACTTTCCCATACGGTGAAGCACTTTCCCATAGGGTGAAGCACTTTGCCATACGGTGAAGCACTTTCCCATAGGGTGAAGCACTTTGCCATACGGTGAAGCACTTTCCCATACGGTGAAGCACTTTCCCATACGGTGAAGCACTTTCCCATAGGGTGAAGCACTTTGCCCTACGGTGAAGCACTTTCCCATACGGTGAAGCACTTTCCCATAGGGTGAAGCACTTTGCCCTACGGTGAAGCACTTTCCCATACGGTGAAGCACTTTCCCATACGGTGAAGCACTTTCCCATACGGTGAAGCACTTTCCCATAGGGTGAAGCACTTTGCCCTACGGTGAAGCACTTTCCCATACGGTGAAGCACTTTCCCATACGGTGAAGCACTTTCCCATACGGTGAAGCACTTTCCCATAGGGTGAAGCACTTTGCCCTACGGTGAAGCACTTTCCCATACGGTGAAGCACTTTCCCATAGGGTGAAGCACTTTGCCCTACGGTGAAGCACTTTCCCATACGGTGAAGCACTTTCCCATACGGTGAAGCACTTTCCCATACGGTGAAGCACTTTCCCATACGGTGAAGCACTTTCCCATACGGTGAAGCACTTTCCCATACGGTGAAGCACTTTGCCCTACGGTGAAGCACTTTCCCATACGGTGAAGCACTTTCCCATACGGTGAAGCACTTTCCCATACGGTGAAGCACTTTCCCATACGGTGAAGCGCTTTCCCATACGGTGAAGCGCTTTCCCATACGGTGAAGCGCTTTCCCATACGGTGAAGCGCTTTCCCATACGGTGAAGCGCTTTCCCATACGGTGAAGCGCTTTCCCATACGGTGAAGCGCTTTCCCATACGGTGAAGCGCTTTCCCATACGGTGAAGCGCTTTCCCATACGGTGAAGCACTTTGCCCTACGGTGAAGCACTTTCCCATACGGTGAAGCACTTTCCCATACGGTGAAGCACTTTCCCATACGGTGAAGCACTTTCCCATACGGTGAAGCACTTTCCCATACGGTGAAGCACTTTCCCATACGGTGAAGCACTTTCCCATACGGTGAAGCACTTTCCCATAGGGTGAAGCACTTTCCCATACGGTGAAGCACTTTCCCATACGGTGAAGCACTTTCCCATACGGTGAAGCACTTTCCCATACGGTGAAGCACTTTGCCCTACGGTGAAGCACTTTCCCATACGGTGAAGCACTTTCCCATACGGTGAAGCACTTTCCCATACGGCGAAGCACTTTCCCATACGGCGAAGCACTTTCCCATACGGCGAAGCACTTTCCCATACGGCGAAGCACTTTCCCATAGGGTGAAGCACTTTGCCATACGGCGAAGCACTTTCCCATACGGCGAAGCACTTTCCCATAGGGTGAAGCACTTTGCCATACGGTGAAGCACTTTCCCATACGGTGAAGCACTTTCCCATACGGTGAAGCACTTTCCCATACGGTGAAGCACTTTCCCATACGGTGAAGCACTTTCCCATACGGTGAAGCACTTTCCCATACGGTGAAGCACTTTGCCCTACGGTGAAGCACTTTCCCATATGGTGAAGCACTTTCCCATACGGTGAAGCACTTTGCCATACGGTGAAGCACTTTGCCATACGGTGAAGCACTTTCCCATACGGTGAAGCACTTTCCCATACGGTGAAGCACTTTGCCCTACGGTGAAGCACTTTCCCATACGGTGAAGCACTTTCCCATACGGTGAAGCACTTTCCCATACGGTGAAGCACTTTCCCATACGGTGAAGCACTTTCCCATACGGTGAAGCACTTTCCCATACGGTGAAGCACTTTCCCATACGGTGAAGCACTTTCCCATACGGTGAAGCACTTTCCCATACGGTGAAGCACTTTCCCATACGGTGAAGCACTTTCCCATACGGTGAAGCACTTTCCCATACGGTGAAGCACTTTCCCATACGGTGAAGCACTTTCCCATACGGTGAAGCACTTTGCCATACGGTGAAGCACTTTCCCATACGGTGAAGCACTTTCCCATACGGTGAAGCACTTTGCCCTACGGTGAAGCACTTTCCCATACGGTGAAGCACTTTCCCATACGGTGAAGCACTTTCCCATACGGTGAAGCACTTTCCCATACGGTGAAGCACTTTGCCATACGGTGAAGCACTTTCCCATACGGTGAAGCACTTTGCCATACGGTGAAGCACTTTCCCATACGGTGAAGCACTTTGCCCTACGGTGAAGCACTTTCCCATACGGTGAAGCACTTTCCCATACGGTGAAGCACTTTCCCATACGGCGAAGCACTTTCCCATACGGCGAAGCACTTTCCCATACGGCGAAGCACTTTCCCATACGGTGAAGCACTTTCCCATAGGGTGAAGCACTTTGCCATACGGTGAAGCACTTTCCCATACGGTGAAGCACTTTCCCATAGGGTGAAGCACTTTGCCATACGGTGAAGCACTTTCCCATACGGTGAAGCACTTTCCCATACGGTGAAGCACTTTCCCATACGGTGAAGCACTTTCCCATACGGTGAAGCACTTTCCCATACGGTGAAGCACTTTGCCCTACGGTGAAGCACTTTCCCATACGGTGAAGCACTTTCCCATACGGTGAAGCACTTTCCCATACGGTGAAGCACTTTCCCATACGGTGAAGCACTTTCCCATACGGTGAAGCACTTTCCCATACGGTGAAGCACTTTCCCATACGGTGAAGCACTTTCCCATACGGTGAAGCACTTTCCCATACGGTGAAGCACTTTCCCATACGGTGAAGCACTTTCCCATACGGTGAAGCACTTTCCCATAGGGTGAAGCACTTTCCCATACGGTGAAGCACTTTCCCATACGGTGAAGCACTTTCCCATACGGTGAAGCACTTTCCCATACGGTGAAGCACTTTCCCATACGGTGAAGCACTTTCCCATACGGTGAAGCACTTTGCCATACGGTGAAGCACTTTCCCATACGGTGAAGCACTTTCCCATACGGTGAAGCACTTTCCCATACGGTGAAGCACTTTGCCCTACGGTGAAGCACTTTCCCATACGGCGAAGCACTTTCCCATACGGCGAAGCACTTTCCCATACGGCGAAGCACTTTCCCATACGGCGAAGCACTTTCCCATACGGCGAAGCACTTTCCCATAGGGCGAAGCACTTTGCCATACGGCGAAGCACTTTCCCATACGGCGAAGCACTTTCCCATAGGGTGAAGCACTTTGCCATACGGTGAAGCACTTTCCCATACGGTGAAGCACTTTCCCATACGGTGAAGCACTTTCCCATACGGTGAAGCACTTTCCCATACGGTGAAGCACTTTCCCATACGGTGAAGCACTTTCCCATACGGTGAAGCACTTTGCCCTACGGTGAAGCACTTTCCCATACGGTGAAGCACTTTCCCATACGGTGAAGCACTTTCCCATACGGTGAAGCACTTTCCCATACGGTGAAACACTTTCCCATACGGTGAAGCACTTTCCCATACGGTGAAGCACTTTCCCATACGGTGAAGCACTTTCCCATACGGTGAAGCACTTTCCCATACGGTGAAGCACTTTCCCATACGGTGAAGCACTTTCCCATACGGTGAAGCACTTTCCCATACGGTGAAGCACTTTCCCATACGGTGAAGCACTTTCCCATACGGTGAAGCACTTTCCCATACGGTGAAGCACTTTCCCATACGGTGAAGCACTTTCCCATACGGTGAAGCACTTTCCCATACGGTGAAGCACTTTCCCATACGGTGAAGCACTTTCCCATACGGTGAAGCACTGTCCCATACGGTGAAGCACTTTCCCATACGGTGAAGCACTTTCCCATACGGTGAAGCACTTTGCCCTACGGTGAAGCACTTTCCCATACGGTGAAGCACTTTCCCATACGGTGAAGCACTTTCCCATACGGTGAAGCACTTTCCCATACGGTGAAGCACTTTCCCATACGGTGAAGCACTTTCCCATACGGTGAAGCACTTTCCCATACGGTGAAGCACTTTCCCATACGGTGAAGCACTTTCCCATACGGTGAAGCACTTTCCCATACGGTGAAGCACTTTGCCCTACGGTGAAGCACTTTCCCATACGGTGAAGCACTTTCCCATACGGTGAAGCACTTTCCCATACGGTGAAGCACTTTGCCCTACGGTGAAGCACTTTCCCATACGGTGAAGCACTTTCCCATACGGTGAAGCACTTTCCCATACGGTGAAGCACTTTCCCATACGGTGAAGCACTTTCCCATACGGTGAAGCACTTTGCCCTACGGTGAAGCACTTTCCCATACGGTGAAGCACTTTCCCATACGGTGAAGCACTTTCCCATACGGTGAAGCACTTTCCCATACGGTGAAGCACTTTCCCATACGGTGAAGCACTTTCCCATACGGTGAAGCACTTTCCCATACGGTGAAGCACTTTCCCATACGGTGAAGCACTTTCCCATACGGTGAAGCACTTTGCCCTACGGTGAAGCACTTTCCCATACGGTGAAGCACTTTCCCATACGGTGAAGCACTTTCCCATACGGTGAAGCACTTTCCCATACGGTGAAGCACTTTCCCATACGGTGAAGCACTTTCCCATACGGTGAAGCACTTTCCCATACGGTGAAGCACTTTCCCATACGGTGAAGCACTTTCCCATACGGTGAAACACTTTGCCCTACGGTGAAGCACTTTCCCATACGGTGAAGCACTTTCCCATACGGTGAAGCACTTTCCCATACGGTGAAGCACTTTCCCATACGGTGAAGCACTTTCCCATACGGTGAAGCACTTTCCCATACGGTGAAGCACTTTCCCATACGGTGAAGCACTTTCCCATACGGTGAAGCACTTTCCCATACGGTGAAGCACTTTCCCATACGGTGAAGCACTTTCCCATACGGTGAAGCACTTTGCCCTACGGTGAAGCACTTTCCCATACGGTGAAGCACTTTCCCATACGGTGAAGCACTTTCCCATACGGTGAAGCACTTTCCCATACGGTGAAGCACTTTCCCATACGGTGAAGCACTTTCCCATACGGTGAAGCACTTTCCCATACGGTGAAGCACTTTCCCATACGGTGAAGCGCTTTCCCATACGGTGAAGCGCTTTCCCATACGGTGAAGCGCTTTCCCATACGGTGAAGCACTTTGCCCTACGGTGAAGCGCTTTCCCATACGGTGAAGCACTTTCCCATACGGTGAAGCACTTTCCCATACGGTGAAGCACTTTCCCATACGGTGAAGCACTTTCCCATACGGTGAAGCACTTTCCCATACGGTGAAGCACTTTCCCATACGGTGAAGCACTTTCCCATACGGTGAAGCACTTTCCCATACGGTGAAGCACTTTCCCATACGGTGAAGCACTTTCCCATACGGTGAAGCACTTTCCCATACGGTGAAGCACTTTCCCATACGGTGAAGCACTTTCCCATACGGTGAAGCACTTTCCCATACGGTGAAGCACTTTCCCATACGGTGAAGCACTTTCCCATACGGTGAAGCACTTTCCCATAGGGTGAAGCACTTTCCCATACGGTGAAGCACTTTCCCATACGGTGAAGCACTTTCCCATACGGTGAAGCACTTTCCCATACGGTGAAGCACTTTCCCATACGGTGAAGCACTTTCCCATACGGTGAAGCACTTTCCCATACGGTGAAGCACTTTCCCATACGGTGAAGCACTTTCCCATACGGTGAAGCACTTTCCCATACGGTGAAGCACTTTCCCATACGGTGAAGCACTTTCCCATACGGTGAAGCACTTTCCCATACGGTGAAGCACTTTGCCCTACGGTGAAGCACTTTCCCATACGGTGAAGCACTTTCCCATACGGTGAAGCACTTTCCCATACGGTGAAGCACTTTCCCATACGGTGAAGCACTTTCCCATACGGTGAAGCACTTTGCCCTACGGTGAAGCACTTTCCCATACGGTGAAGCACTTTCCCATACGGTGAAGCACTTTCCCATACGGTGAAGCACTTTCCCATACGGTGAAGCACTTTCCCATACGGTGAAGCACTTTGCCATACGGTGAAGCACTTTCCCATACGGTGAAGCACTTTCCCATACGGTGAAGCACTTTCCCATACGGTGAAGCACTTTGCCCTACGGTGAAGCACTTTCCCATACGGTGAAGCACTTTCCCATACGGTGAAGCACTTTCCCATACGGGGAAGCACTTTCCCATACGGCGAAGCACTTTCCCATACGGCGAAGCACTTTCCCATACGGCGAAGCACTTTCCCATACGGCGAAGCACTTTCCCATAGGGTGAAGCACTTTGCCATACGGTGAAGCACTTTCCCATACGGTGAAGCACTTTCCCATAGGGTGAAGCACTTTCCCATACGGTGAAGCACTTTCCCATACGGTGAAGCACTTTCCCATACGGTGAAGCACTTTCCCATACGGTGAAGCACTTTCCCATACGGTGAAGCACTTTCCCATACGGTGAAGCACTTTCCCATACGGTGAAGCACTTTCCCATACGGTGAATCACTTTCCCATACGGTGAAGCACTTTCCCATACGGTGAAGCACTTTCCCATACGGTGAAGCACTTTGCCCTACGGTGAAGCACTTTCCCATACGGTGAAGCACTTTCCCATACGGTGAAGCACTTTGCCCTACGGTGAAGCACTTTCCCATACGGTGAAGCACTTTCCCATACGGTGAAGCACTTTCCCATACGGTGAAGCACTTTCCCATACGGTGAAGCACTTTCCCATACGGTGAAGCACTTTCCCATACGGTGAAGCACTTTGCCCTACGGTGAAGCACTTTCCCATACGGTGAAGCACTTTCCCATACGGTGAAGCACTTTCCCATACTGTGAAGCACTTTCCCATACGGTGAAGCACTTTCCCATACGGTGAAGCACTTTCCCATACGGTGAAGCACTTTCCCATACGGTGAAGCACTTTCCCATACGGTGAAGCACTTTGCCCTACGGTGAAGCACTTTCCCATACGGCGAAGCACTTTCCCATACGGCGAAGCACTTTCCCATACGGCGAAGCACTTTCCCATACGGCGAAGCACTTTCCCATAGGGTGAAGCACTTTGCCATACGGTGAAGCACTTTCCCATACGGTGAAGCACTTTCCCATAGGGTGAAGCACTTTCCCATACGGTGAAGCACTTTCCCATACGGTGAAGCACTTTCCCATACGGTGAAGCACTTTCCCATACGGTGAAGCACTTTCCCATACGGTGAAGCACTTTCCCATACGGTGAAGCACTTTCCCATACGGTGAAGCACTTTCCCATACGGTGAATCACTTTCCCATACGGTGAAGCACTTTCCCATACGGTGAAGCACTTTCCCATACGGTGAAGCACTTTGCCCTACGGTGAAGCACTTTCCCATACGGTGAAGCACTTTCCCATACGGTGAAGCACTTTCCCATACGGTGAAGCACTTTGCCCTACGGTGAAGCACTTTCCCATACGGTGAAGCACTTTCCCATACGGTGAAGCACTTTCCCATACGGTGAAGCACTTTCCCATACGGTGAAGCACTTTCCCATACGGTGAAGCACTTTCCCATACGGTGAAGCACTTTGCCCTACGGTGAAGCACTTTCCCATACGGTGAAGCACTTTCCCATACGGTGAAGCACTTTCCCATACTGTGAAGCACTTTCCCATACGGTGAAGCACTTTCCCATACGGTGAAGCACTTTCCCATACGGTGAAGCACTTTCCCATACGGTGAAGCACTTTCCCATACGGTGAAGCACTTTGCCCTACGGTGAAGCACTTTCCCATACGGTGAAGCACTTTCCCATACGGTGAAGCACTTTCCCATACGGTGAAGCACTTTCCCATACGGTGAAGCACTTTCCCATACGGTGAAGCACTTTCCCATACGGTGAAGCACTTTCCCATACGGTGAAGCACTTTCCCATACGGTGAAGCACTTTCCCATACGGTGAAACACTTTGCCCTACGGTGAAGCACTTTCCCATACGGTGAAGCACTTTCCCATACGGTGAAGCACTTTCCCATACGGTGAAGCACTTTCCCATACGGTGAAGCACTTTCCCATACGGTGAAGCACTTTCCCATACGGTGAAGCACTTTCCCATACGGTGAAGCACTTTCCCATACGGTGAAGCACTTTGCCCTACGGTGAAGCGCTTTCCCATACGGTGAAGCGCTTTCCCATACGGTGAAGCGCTTTCCCATACGGTGAAGCGCTTTCCCATACGGTGAAGCACTTTGCCCTACGGTGAAGCACTTTCCCATACGGTGAAGCGCTTTCCCATACGGTGAAGCACTTTCCCATACGGTGAAGCACTTTCCCATACGGTGAAGCACTTTCCCATACGGTGAAGCACTTTCCCATACGGTGAAGCACTTTCCCATACGGTGAAGCACTTTCCCATAGGGTGAAGCACTTTCCCATACGGTGAAGCACTTTCCCATACGGTGAAGCACTTTCCCATACGGTGAAGCACTTTCCCATACGGTGAAGCACTTTCCCATACGGTGAAGCGCTTTCCCATACGGTGAAGCGCTTTCCCATACGGTGAAGCGCTTTCCCATACGGTGAAGCGCTTTCCCATACGGTGAAGCGCTTTGCCCTACGGTGAAGCGCTTTCCCATACGGTGAAGCACTTTCCCATACGGTGAAGCACTTTCCCATACGGTGAAGCACTTTCCCATACGGTGAAGCACTTTCCCATACGGTGAAGCACTTTCCCATAGGGTGAAGCACTTTCCCATACGGTGAAGCACTTTCCCATACGGTGAAGCACTTTCCCATACGGTGAAGCACTTTCCCATACGGTGAAGCACTTTCCCATACGGTGAAGCACTTTCCCATACGGTGAAGCACTTTCCCATACGGTGAAGCAGTTTCCCATACGGTGAAGCACTTTCCCATACGGTGAAGCACTTTCCCATACGGTGAAGCACTTTCCCATACGGTGAAGCACTTTCCCATACGGTGAAGCACTTTCCCATACGATGAAGCACTTTCCCATACGGTGAAGCACTTTGCCCTACGGTGAAGCACTTTCCCATACGGTGAAGCACTTTCCCATACGGTGAAGCACTTTCCCATACGGTGAAGCACTTTCCCATACGGTGAAGCACTTTCCCATACGGTGAAGCACTTTCCCATACGGTGAAGCACTTTCCCATACGGTGAAGCACTTTCCCATACGGTGAAGCACTTTCCTATACGGTGAAGCACTTTGCCCTACGGTGAAGCTCTTTCCCATACGGTGAAGCACTTTCCCATACGGTGAAGCACTTTCCCATACGGTGAAGCACTTTCCCATAGGGTGAAGCACTTTGCCATACGGTGAAGCACTTTCCCATACGGTGAAGCACTTTCCCATACGGTGAAGCACTTTCCCATACGGTGAAGCACTTTCCCATACGGTGAAGCACTTTCCCATAGGGTGAAGCACTTTGCCCTACGGTGAAGCACTTTCCCATACGGTGAAGCACTTTCCCATAGGGTGAAGCACTTTGCCCTACGGTGAAGCACTTTCCCATACGGTGAAGCACTTTCCCATACGGTGAAGCACTTTCCCATACGGTGAAGCACTTTCCCATACGGTGAAGCACTTTGCCCTACGGTGAAGCACTTTCCCATACGGTGAAGCACTTTCCCATACGGTGAAGCACTTTCCCATACGGTGAAGCACTTTCCCATAGGGTGAAGCACTTTGCCCTACGGTGAAGCACTTTCCCATACGGTGAAGCACTTTCCCATAGGGTGAAGCACTTTGCCCTACGGTGAAGCACTTTCCCATACGGTGAAGCACTTTCCCATACGGTGAAGCACTTTCCCATACGGTGAAGCACTTTCCCATACGGTGAAGCACTTTCCCATACGGTGAAGCACTTTGCCCTACGGTGAAGCACTTTCCCATACGGTGAAGCACTTTCCCATACGGTGAAGCACTTTCCCATACGGTGAAGCACTTTCCCATACGGTGAAGCACTTTCCCATACGGTGAAGCACTTTCCCATAGGGTGAAGCACTTTGCCATACGGTGAAGCACTTTCCCATAGGGTGAAGCACTTTGCCATACGGTGAAGCACTTTCCCATACGGTGAAGCACTTTCCCATACGGTGAAGCACTTTCCCATAGGGTGAAGCACTTTGCCCTACGGTGAAGCACTTTCCCATACGGTGAAGCACTTTCCCATAGGGTGAAGCACTTTGCCCTACGGTGAAGCACTTTCCCATACGGTGAAGCACTTTCCCATACGGTGAAGCACTTTCCCATACGGTGAAGCACTTTCCCATAGGGTGAAGCACTTTGCCCTACGGTGAAGCACTTTCCCATACGGTGAAGCACTTTCCCATACGGTGAAGCACTTTCCCATACGGTGAAGCACTTTCCCATACGGTGAAGCACTTTCCTATACGGTGAAGCACTTTCCCATACGGTGAAGCACTTTCCCATAGGGTGAAGCACTTTGCCATACGGTGAAGCACTTTCCCATAGGGTGAAGCACTTTGCCATACGGTGAAGCACTTTCCCATACGGTGAAGCACTTTCCCATACGGTGAAGCACTTTCCCATAGGGTGAAGCACTTTGCCCTACGGTGAAGCACTTTCCCATACGGTGAAGCACTTTCCCATAGGGTGAAGCACTTTGCCCTACGGTGAAGCACTTTCCCATACGGTGAAGCACTTTCCCATACGGTGAAGCACTTTCCCATACGGTGAAGCACTTTCCCATAGGGTGAAGCACTTTGCCCTACGGTGAAGCACTTTCCCATACGGTGAAGCACTTTCCCATACGGTGAAGCACTTTCCCATACGGTGAAGCACTTTCCCATAGGGTGAAGCACTTTGCCCTACGCTGAAGCACTTTCCCATACGGTGAAGCACTTTCCCATAGGGTGAAGCACTTTGCCCTACGGTGAAGCACTTTCCCATACGGTGAAGCACTTTCCCATACGGTGAAGCACTTTCCCATACGGTGAAGCACTTTCCCATACGGTGAAGCACTTTCCCATACGGTGAAGCACTTTGCCCTACGGTGAAGCACTTTCCCATACGGTGAAGCACTTTCCCATACGGTGAAGCACTTTCCCATACGGTGAAGCACTTTCCCATACGGTGAAGCACTTTCCCATACGGTGAAGCACTTTCCCATAGGGTGAAGCACTTTGCCATACGGTGAAGCACTTTCCCATAGGGTGAAGCACTTTGCCATACGGTGAAGCACTTTCCCATACGGTGAAGCACTTTCCCATACGGTGAAGCACTTTCCCATAGGGTGAAGCACTTTGCCCTACGGTGAAGCACTTTCCCATACGGTGAAGCACTTTCCCATAGGGTGAAGCACTTTGCCCTACGGTGAAGCACTTTCCCATACGGTGAAGCACTTTCCCATACGGTGAAGCACTTTCCCATACGGTGAAGCACTTTCCCATAGGGTGAAGCACTTTGCCCTACGGTGAAGCACTTTCCCATACGGTGAAGCACTTTCCCATACGGTGAAGCACTTTCCCATACGGTGAAGCACTTTCCCATAGGGTGAAGCACTTTGCCCTACGGTGAAGCACTTTCCCATACGGTGAAGCACTTTCCCATAGGGTGAAGCACTTTGCCCTACGGTGAAGCACTTTCCCATACGGTGAAGCACTTTCCCATACGGTGAAGCACTTTCCCATACGGTGAAGCACTTTCCCATACGGTGAAGCACTTTCCCATACGGTGAAGCACTTTCCCATACGGTGAAGCACTTTGCCCTACGGTGAAGCACTTTCCCATACGGTGAAGCACTTTCCCATACGGTGAAGCACTTTCCCATACGGTGAAGCACTTTCCCATACGGTGAAGCGCTTTCCCATACGGTGAAGCGCTTTCCCATACGGTGAAGCGCTTTCCCATACGGTGAAGCGCTTTCCCATACGGTGAAGCGCTTTCCCATACGGTGAAGCGCTTTCCCATACGGTGAAGCGCTTTCCCATACGGTGAAGCGCTTTCCCATACGGTGAAGCGCTTTCCCATACGGTGAAGCGCTTTCCCATACGGTGAAGCGCTTTCCCATACGGTGAAGCACTTTGCCCTACGGTGAAGCACTTTCCCATACGGTGAAGCACTTTCCCATACGGTGAAGCACTTTCCCATACGGTGAAGCACTTTCCCATACGGTGAAGCACTTTCCCATACGGTGAAGCACTTTCCCATACGGTGAAGCACTTTCCCATACGGTGAAGCACTTTCCCATAGGGTGAAGCACTTTCCCATACGGTGAAGCACTTTCCCATACGGTGAAGCACTTTCCCATACGGTGAAGCACTTTCCCATACGGTGAAGCACTTTGCCCTACGGTGAAGCACTTTCCCATACGGTGAAGCACTTTCCCATACGGCGAAGCACTTTCCCATACGGCGAAGCACTTTCCCATACGGCGAAGCACTTTCCCATACGGCGAAGCACTTTCCCATACGGCGAAGCACTTTCCCATAGGGTGAAGCACTTTGCCATACGGCGAAGCACTTTCCCATACGGCGAAGCACTTTCCCATAGGGTGAAGCACTTTGCCATACGGTGAAGCACTTTCCCATACGGTGAAGCACTTTCCCATACGGTGAAGCACTTTCCCATACGGTGAAGCACTTTCCCATACGGTGAAGCACTTTCCCATACGGTGAAGCACTTTCCCATACGGTGAAGCACTTTGCCCTACGGTGAAGCACTTTCCCATATGGTGAAGCACTTTCCCATACGGTGAAGCACTTTGCCATACGGTGAAGCACTTTGCCATACGGTGAAGCACTTTCCCATACGGTGAAGCACTTTCCCATACGGTGAAGCACTTTGCCCTACGGTGAAGCACTTTCCCATACGGTGAAGCACTTTCCCATACGGTGAAGCACTTTCCCATACGGTGAAGCACTTTCCCATACGGTGAAGCACTTTCCCATACGGTGAAGCACTTTCCCATACGGTGAAGCACTTTCCCATACGGTGAAGCACTTTCCCATACGGTGAAGCACTTTCCCATACGGTGAAGCACTTTGCCATACGGTGAAGCACTTTCCCATACGGTGAAGCACTTTCCCATACGGTGAAGCACTTTCCCATACGGTGAAGCACTTTCCCATACGGTGAAGCACTTTCCCATACGGTGAAGCACTTTGCCATACGGTGAAGCACTTTGCCATACGGTGAAGCACTTTCCCATACGGTGAAGCACTTTCCCATACGGTGAAGCACTTTGCCCTACGGTGAAGCACTTTCCCATACGGTGAAGCACTTTCCCATACGGTGAAGCACTTTCCCATACGGTGAAGCACTTTCCCATACGGTGAAGCACTTTGCCATACGGTGAAGCACTTTCCCATACGGTGAAGCACTTTGCCATACGGTGAAGCACTTTCCCATACGGTGAAGCACTTTGCCCTACGGTGAAGCACTTTCCCATACGGTGAAGCACTTTCCCATACGGTGAAGCACTTTCCCATACGGCGAAGCACTTTCCCATACGGCGAAGCACTTTCCCATACGGCGAAGCACTTTCCCATACGGTGAAGCACTTTCCCATAGGGTGAAGCACTTTGCCATACGGTGAAGCACTTTCCCATACGGTGAAGCACTTTCCCATAGGGTGAAGCACTTTGCCATACGGTGAAGCACTTTCCCATACGGTGAAGCACTTTCCCATACGGTGAAGCACTTTCCCATACGGTGAAGCACTTTCCCATACGGTGAAGCACTTTCCCATACGGTGAAGCACTTTGCCCTACGGTGAAGCACTTTCCCATACGGTGAAGCACTTTCCCATACGGTGAAGCACTTTCCCATACGGTGAAGCACTTTCCCATACGGTGAAGCACTTTCCCATACGGTGAAGCACTTTCCCATACGGTGAAGCACTTTCCCATACGGTGAAGCACTTTCCCATACGGTGAAGCACTTTCCCATACGGTGAAGCACTTTCCCATACGGTGAAGCACTTTCCCATACGGTGAAGCACTTTCCCATACGGTGAAGCACTTTCCCATACGGTGAAGCACTTTCCCATACGGTGAAGCACTTTCCCATACGGTGAAGCACTTTCCCATACGGTGAAGCACTTTCCCATACGGTGAAGCACTTTCCCATACGGTGAAGCACTTTCCCATACGGTGAAGCACTTTCCCATACGGTGAAGCACTTTCCCATACGGTGAAGCACTTTCCCATACGGTGAAGCACTTTCCCATACGGTGAAGCACTTTCCCATACGGTGAAGCACTTTCCCATACGGTGAAGCACTTTCCCATACGGTGAAGCACTTTCCCATACGGTGAAGCACTTTCCCATAGGGTGAAGCACTTTCCCATACGGTGAAGCACTTTCCCATACGGTGAAGCACTTTCCCATACGGTGAAGCACTTTCCCATACGGTGAAGCACTTTCCCATACGGTGAAGCACTTTCCCATACGGTGAAGCACTTTCCCATACGGTGAAGCACTTTCCCATACGGTGAAGCACTTTCCCATACGGTGAAGCACTTTCCCATACGGTGAAGCACTTTCCCATACGGTGAAGCACTTTCCCATACGGTGAAGCACTTTCCCATACGGTGAAGCACTTTCCCATACGGTGAAGCACTTTCCCATACGGTGAAGCACTTTGCCCTACGGTGAAGCACTTTCCCATACGGTGAAGCACTTTCCCATACGGTGAAGCACTTTCCCATACGGTGAAGCACTTTCCCATACGGTGAAGCACTTTCCCATACGGTGAAGCACTTTGCCCTACGGTGAAGCACTTTCCCATACGGTGAAGCACTTTCCCATACGGTGAAGCACTTTCCCATACGGTGAAGCACTTTCCCATACGGTGAAGCACTTTGCCCTACGGTGAAGCACTTTCCCATACGGTGAAGCACTTTCCCATACGGTGAAGCACTTTCCCATACGGGGAAGCACTTTCCCATACGGCGAAGCACTTTCCCATACGGCGAAGCACTTTCCCATACGGCGAAGCACTTTCCCATACGGCGAAGCACTTTCCCATAGGGTGAAGCACTTTGCCATACGGTGAAGCACTTTCCCATACGGTGAAGCACTTTCCCATAGGGTGAAGCACTTTCCCATACGGTGAAGCACTTTCCCATACGGTGAAGCACTTTCCCATACGGTGAAGCACTTTCCCATACGGTGAAGCACTTTCCCATACGGTGAAGCACTTTCCCATACGGTGAAGCACTTTCCCATACGGTGAAGCACTTTCCCATACGGTGAATCACTTTCCCATACGGTGAAGCACTTTCCCATACGGTGAAGCACTTTCCCATACGGTGAAGCACTTTGCCCTACGGTGAAGCACTTTCCCATACGGTGAAGCACTTTCCCATACGGTGAAGCACTTTGCCCTACGGTGAAGCACTTTCCCATACGGTGAAGCACTTTCCCATACGGTGAAGCACTTTCCCATACGGTGAAGCACTTTCCCATACGGTGAAGCACTTTCCCATACGGTGAAGCACTTTCCCATACGGTGAAGCACTTTGCCCTACGGTGAAGCACTTTCCCATACGGTGAAGCACTTTCCCATACGGTGAAGCACTTTCCCATACTGTGAAGCACTTTCCCATACGGTGAAGCACTTTCCCATACGGTGAAGCACTTTCCCATACGGTGAAGCACTTTCCCATACGGTGAAGCACTTTCCCATACGGTGAAGCACTTTGCCCTACGGTGAAGCACTTTCCCATACGGCGAAGCACTTTCCCATACGGCGAAGCACTTTCCCATACGGCGAAGCACTTTCCCATACGGCGAAGCACTTTCCCATAGGGTGAAGCACTTTGCCATACGGTGAAGCACTTTCCCATACGGTGAAGCACTTTCCCATAGGGTGAAGCACTTTCCCATACGGTGAAGCACTTTCCCATACGGTGAAGCACTTTCCCATACGGTGAAGCACTTTCCCATACGGTGAAGCACTTTCCCATACGGTGAAGCACTTTCCCATACGGTGAAGCACTTTCCCATACGGTGAAGCACTTTCCCATACGGTGAATCACTTTCCCATACGGTGAAGCACTTTCCCATACGGTGAAGCACTTTCCCATACGGTGAAGCACTTTGCCCTACGGTGAAGCACTTTCCCATACGGTGAAGCACTTTCCCATACGGTGAAGCACTTTCCCATACGGTGAAGCACTTTGCCCTACGGTGAAGCACTTTCCCATACGGTGAAGCACTTTCCCATACGGTGAAGCACTTTCCCATACGGTGAAGCACTTTCCCATACGGTGAAGCACTTTCCCATACGGTGAAGCACTTTCCCATACGGTGAAGCACTTTGCCCTACGGTGAAGCACTTTCCCATACGGTGAAGCACTTTCCCATACGGTGAAGCACTTTCCCATACTGTGAAGCACTTTCCCATACGGTGAAGCACTTTCCCATACGGTGAAGCACTTTCCCATACGGTGAAGCACTTTCCCATACGGTGAAGCACTTTCCCATACGGTGAAGCACTTTGCCCTACGGTGAAGCACTTTCCCATACGGTGAAGCACTTTCCCATACGGTGAAGCACTTTCCCATACGGTGAAGCACTTTCCCATACGGTGAAGCGCTTTCCCATACGGTGAAGCGCTTTCCCATACGGTGAAGCGCTTTCCCATACGGTGAAGCGCTTTCCCATACGGTGAAGCGCTTTGCCCTACGGTGAAGCGCTTTCCCATACGGTGAAGCGCTTTCCCATACGGTGAAGCACTTTCCCATACGGTGAAGCACTTTCCCATACGGTGAAGCACTTTCCCATACGGTGAAGCACTTTCCCATAGGGTGAAGCACTTTCCCATACGGTGAAGCACTTTCCCATACGGTGAAGCACTTTCCCATACGGTGAAGCACTTTCCCATACGGTGAAGCACTTTCCCATACGGTGAAGCACTTTCCCATACGGTGAAGCACTTTCCCATACGGTGAAGCAGTTTCCCATACGGTGAAGCACTTTCCCATACGGTGAAGCACTTTCCCATACGGTGAAGCACTTTCCCATACGGTGAAGCACTTTCCCATACGGTGAAGCACTTTCCCATACGATGAAGCACTTTCCCATACGGTGAAGCACTTTGCCCTACGGTGAAGCACTTTCCCATACGGTGAAGCACTTTCCCATACGGTGAAGCACTTTCCCATACGGTGAAGCACTTTCCCATACGGTGAAGCACTTTCCCATACGGTGAAGCACTTTCCCATACGGTGAAGCACTTTCCCATACGGTGAAGCACTTTCCCATACGGTGAAGCACTTTCCTATACGGTGAAGCACTTTGCCCTACGGTGAAGCTCTTTCCCATACGGTGAAGCACTTTCCCATACGGTGAAGCACTTTCCCATACGGTGAAGCACTTTCCCATAGGGTGAAGCACTTTGCCATACGGTGAAGCACTTTCCCATACGGTGAAGCACTTTCCCATACGGTGAAGCACTTTCCCATACGGTGAAGCACTTTCCCATACGGTGAAGCACTTTCCCATAGGGTGAAGCACTTTGCCCTACGGTGAAGCACTTTCCCATACGGTGAAGCACTTTCCCATAGGGTGAAGCACTTTGCCCTACGGTGAAGCACTTTCCCATACGGTGAAGCACTTTCCCATACGGTGAAGCACTTTCCCATACGGTGAAGCACTTTCCCATACGGTGAAGCACTTTGCCCTACGGTGAAGCACTTTCCCATACGGTGAAGCACTTTCCCATACGGTGAAGCACTTTCCCATACGGTGAAGCACTTTCCCATAGGGTGAAGCACTTTGCCCTACGGTGAAGCACTTTCCCATACGGTGAAGCACTTTCCCATAGGGTGAAGCACTTTGCCCTACGGTGAAGCACTTTCCCATACGGTGAAGCACTTTCCCATACGGTGAAGCACTTTCCCATACGGTGAAGCACTTTCCCATACGGTGAAGCACTTTCCCATACGGTGAAGCACTTTGCCCTACGGTGAAGCACTTTCCCATACGGTGAAGCACTTTCCCATACGGTGAAGCACTTTCCCATACGGTGAAGCACTTTCCCATACGGTGAAGCACTTTCCCATACGGTGAAGCACTTTCCCATAGGGTGAAGCACTTTGCCATACGGTGAAGCACTTTCCCATAGGGTGAAGCACTTTGCCATACGGTGAAGCACTTTCCCATACGGTGAAGCACTTTCCCATACGGTGAAGCACTTTCCCATAGGGTGAAGCACTTTGCCCTACGGTGAAGCACTTTCCCATACGGTGAAGCACTTTCCCATAGGGTGAAGCACTTTGCCCTACGGTGAAGCACTTTCCCATACGGTGAAGCACTTTCCCATACGGTGAAGCACTTTCCCATACGGTGAAGCACTTTCCCATAGGGTGAAGCACTTTGCCCTACGGTGAAGCACTTTCCCATACGGTGAAGCACTTTCCCATACGGTGAAGCACTTTCCCATACGGTGAAGCACTTTCCCATACGGTGAAGCACTTTCCTATACGGTGAAGCACTTTCCCATACGGTGAAGCACTTTCCCATAGGGTGAAGCACTTTGCCATACGGTGAAGCACTTTCCCATAGGGTGAAGCACTTTGCCATACGGTGAAGCACTTTCCCATACGGTGAAGCACTTTCCCATACGGTGAAGCACTTTCCCATAGGGTGAAGCACTTTGCCCTACGGTGAAGCACTTTCCCATACGGTGAAGCACTTTCCCATAGGGTGAAGCACTTTGCCCTACGGTGAAGCACTTTCCCATACGGTGAAGCACTTTCCCATACGGTGAAGCACTTTCCCATACGGTGAAGCACTTTCCCATAGGGTGAAGCACTTTGCCCTACGGTGAAGCACTTTCCCATACGGTGAAGCACTTTCCCATACGGTGAAGCACTTTCCCATACGGTGAAGCACTTTCCCATAGGGTGAAGCACTTTGCCCTACGGTGAAGCACTTTCCCATACGGTGAAGCACTTTCCCATAGGGTGAAGCACTTTGCCCTACGGTGAAGCACTTTCCCATACGGTGAAGCACTTTCCCATACGGTGAAGCACTTTCCCATACGGTGAAGCACTTTCCCATACGGTGAAGCACTTTCCCATACGGTGAAGCACTTTGCCCTACGGTGAAGCACTTTCCCATACGGTGAAGCACTTTCCCATACGGTGAAGCACTTTCCCATACGGTGAAGCACTTTCCCATACGGTGAAGCACTTTCCCATACGGTGAAGCACTTTCCCATAGGGTGAAGCACTTTGCCATACGGTGAAGCACTTTCCCATAGGGTGAAGCACTTTGCCATACGGTGAAGCACTTTCCCATACGGTGAAGCACTTTCCCATACGGTGAAGCACTTTCCCATAGGGTGAAGCACTTTGCCCTACGGTGAAGCACTTTCCCATACGGTGAAGCACTTTCCCATAGGGTGAAGCACTTTGCCCTACGGTGAAGCACTTTCCCATACGGTGAAGCACTTTCCCATACGGTGAAGCACTTTCCCATACGGTGAAGCACTTTCCCATAGGGTGAAGCACTTTGCCCTACGGTGAAGCACTTTCCCATACGGTGAAGCACTTTCCCATACGGTGAAGCACTTTCCCATACGGTGAAGCACTTTCCCATAGGGTGAAGCACTTTGCCCTACGGTGAAGCACTTTCCCATACGGTGAAGCACTTTCCCATAGGGTGAAGCACTTTGCCCTACGGTGAAGCACTTTCCCATACGGTGAAGCACTTTCCCATACGGTGAAGCACTTTCCCATACGGTGAAGCACTTTCCCATACGGTGAAGCACTTTCCCATACGGTGAAGCACTTTGCCCTACGGTGAAGCACTTTCCCATACGGTGAAGCACTTTCCCATACGGTGAAGCACTTTCCCATACGGTGAAGCACTTTCCCATACGGTGAAGCGCTTTCCCATACGGTGAAGCGCTTTCCCATACGGTGAAGCGCTTTCCCATACGGTGAAGCGCTTTCCCATACGGTGAAGCGCTTTCCCATACGGTGAAGCGCTTTCCCATACGGTGAAGCGCTTTCCCATACGGTGAAGCGCTTTCCCATACGGTGAAGCGCTTTCCCATACGGTGAAGCACTTTGCCCTACGGTGAAGCACTTTCCCATACGGTGAAGCACTTTCCCATACGGTGAAGCACTTTCCCATACGGTGAAGCACTTTCCCATACGGTGAAGCACTTTCCCATACGGTGAAGCACTTTCCCATACGGTGAAGCACTTTCCCATACGGTGAAGCACTTTCCCATAGGGTGAAGCACTTTCCCATACGGTGAAGCACTTTCCCATACGGTGAAGCACTTTCCCATACGGTGAAGCACTTTCCCATACGGTGAAGCACTTTGCCCTACGGTGAAGCACTTTCCCATACGGTGAAGCACTTTCCCATACGGCGAAGCACTTTCCCATACGGCGAAGCACTTTCCCATACGGCGAAGCACTTTCCCATACGGCGAAGCACTTTCCCATACGGCGAAGCACTTTCCCATAGGGTGAAGCACTTTGCCATACGGCGAAGCACTTTCCCATACGGCGAAGCACTTTCCCATAGGGTGAAGCACTTTGCCATACGGTGAAGCACTTTCCCATACGGTGAAGCACTTTCCCATACGGTGAAGCACTTTCCCATACGGTGAAGCACTTTCCCATACGGTGAAGCACTTTCCCATACGGTGAAGCACTTTCCCATACGGTGAAGCACTTTGCCCTACGGTGAAGCACTTTCCCATATGGTGAAGCACTTTCCCATACGGTGAAGCACTTTGCCATACGGTGAAGCACTTTGCCATACGGTGAAGCACTTTCCCATACGGTGAAGCACTTTCCCATACGGTGAAGCACTTTGCCCTACGGTGAAGCACTTTCCCATACGGTGAAGCACTTTCCCATACGGTGAAGCACTTTCCCATACGGTGAAGCACTTTCCCATACGGTGAAGCACTTTCCCATACGGTGAAGCACTTTCCCATACGGTGAAGCACTTTCCCATACGGTGAAGCACTTTCCCATACGGTGAAGCACTTTCCCATACGGTGAAGCACTTTGCCATACGGTGAAGCACTTTCCCATACGGTGAAGCACTTTCCCATACGGTGAAGCACTTTCCCATACGGTGAAGCACTTTCCCATACGGTGAAGCACTTTCCCATACGGTGAAGCACTTTGCCATACGGTGAAGCACTTTGCCATACGGTGAAGCACTTTCCCATACGGTGAAGCACTTTCCCATACGGTGAAGCACTTTGCCCTACGGTGAAGCACTTTCCCATACGGTGAAGCACTTTCCCATACGGTGAAGCACTTTCCCATACGGTGAAGCACTTTCCCATACGGTGAAGCACTTTGCCATACGGTGAAGCACTTTCCCATACGGTGAAGCACTTTGCCATACGGTGAAGCACTTTCCCATACGGTGAAGCACTTTGCCCTACGGTGAAGCACTTTCCCATACGGTGAAGCACTTTCCCATACGGTGAAGCACTTTCCCATACGGCGAAGCACTTTCCCATACGGCGAAGCACTTTCCCATACGGCGAAGCACTTTCCCATACGGTGAAGCACTTTCCCATAGGGTGAAGCACTTTGCCATACGGTGAAGCACTTTCCCATACGGTGAAGCACTTTCCCATAGGGTGAAGCACTTTGCCATACGGTGAAGCACTTTCCCATACGGTGAAGCACTTTCCCATACGGTGAAGCACTTTCCCATACGGTGAAGCACTTTCCCATACGGTGAAGCACTTTCCCATACGGTGAAGCACTTTGCCCTACGGTGAAGCACTTTCCCATACGGTGAAGCACTTTCCCATACGGTGAAGCACTTTCCCATACGGTGAAGCACTTTCCCATACGGTGAAGCACTTTCCCATACGGTGAAGCACTTTCCCATACGGTGAAGCACTTTCCCATACGGTGAAGCACTTTCCCATACGGTGAAGCACTTTCCCATACGGTGAAGCACTTTCCCATACGGTGAAGCACTTTCCCATACGGTGAAGCACTTTCCCATACGGTGAAGCACTTTCCCATAGGGTGAAGCACTTTCCCATACGGTGAAGCACTTTCCCATACGGTGAAGCACTTTCCCATACGGTGAAGCACTTTCCCATACGGTGAAGCACTTTCCCATACGGTGAAGCACTTTCCCATACGGTGAAGCACTTTGCCATACGGTGAAGCACTTTCCCATACGGTGAAGCACTTTCCCATACGGTGAAGCACTTTCCCATACGGTGAAGCACTTTGCCCTACGGTGAAGCACTTTCCCATACGGTGAAGCACTTTCCCATACGGCGAAGCACTTTCCCATACGGCGAAGCACTTTCCCATACGGCGAAGCACTTTCCCATACGGCGAAGCACTTTCCCATACGGCGAAGCACTTTCCCATAGGGCGAAGCACTTTGCCATACGGCGAAGCACTTTCCCATACGGCGAAGCACTTTCCCATAGGGTGAAGCACTTTGCCATACGGTGAAGCACTTTCCCATACGGTGAAGCACTTTCCCATACGGTGAAGCACTTTCCCATACGGTGAAGCACTTTCCCATACGGTGAAGCACTTTCCCATACGGTGAAGCACTTTGCCCTACGGTGAAGCACTTTCCCATACGGTGAAGCACTTTCCCATACGGTGAAGCACTTTGCCCTACGGTGAAGCACTTTCCCATACGGTGAAGCACTTTCCCATACGGTGAAGCACTTTCCCATACGGTGAAGCACTTTCCCATACGGTGAAGCACTTTGCCATACGGTGAAGCACTTTCCCATACGGTGAAGCACTTTGCCATACGGTGAAGCACTTTCCCATACGGTGAAGCACTTTGCCCTACGGTGAAGCACTTTCCCATACGGTGAAGCACTTTCCCATACGGCGAAGCACTTTCCCATACGGCGAAGCACTTTCCCATACGGCGAAGCACTTTCCCATACGGCGAAGCACTTTCCCATACGGTGAAGCACTTTCCCATAGGGTGAAGCACTTTGCCATACGGTGAAGCACTTTCCCATACGGTGAAGCACTTTCCCATAGGGTGAAGCACTTTGCCATACGGTGAAGCACTTTCCCATACGGTGAAGCACTTTCCCATACGGTGAAGCACTTTCCCATAGGGTGAAGCACTTTGCCATACGGTGAAGCACTTTCCCATAGGGTGAAGCACTTTGCCATACGGTGAAGCACTTTCCCATACGGTGAAGCACTTTCCCATACGGTGAAGCACTTTCCCATACGGTGAAGCACTTTCCCATACGGTGAAGCACTTTCCCATACGGTGAAGCACTTTGCCCTACGGTGAAGCACTTTCCCATACGGTGAAGCACTTTCCCATACGGTGAAGCACTTTCCCATACGGTGAAGCACTTTCCCATACGGTGAAGCACTTTCCCATACGGTGAAGCACTTTCCCATAAGGTGAAGCACTTTCCCATACGGTGAAGCACTTTGCCCTACGGTGAAGCACTTTCCCATACGGTGAAGCACTTTCCCATACGGTGAAGCACTTTCCCATACGGTGAAGCACTTTCCCATACGGTGAAGCACTTTCCCATACGGTGAAGCACTTTCCCATACGGTGAAGCACTTTCCCATACGGTGAAGCACTTTCCCATACGGTGAAGCACTTTGCCCTACGGTGAAGCACTTTCCCATACGGTGAAGCACTTTCCCATACGGTGAAGCACTTTCCCATACGGTGAAGCACTTTGCCCTACGGTGAAGCACTTTCCCATACGGTGAAGCACTTTCCCATACGGTGAAGCACTTTCCCATACGGTGAAGCACTTTCCCATACGGTGAAGCACTTTCCCATACGGTGAAGCACTTTCCCATACGGTGAAGCACTTTGCCCTACGGTGAAGCACTTTCCCATACGGTGAAGCACTTTCCCATACGGTGAAGCACTTTCCCATACTGTGAAGCACTTTCCCATACGGTGAAGCACTTTCCCATACGGTGAAGCACTTTCCCATACGGTGAAGCACTTTCCCATACGGTGAAGCACTTTCCCATACGGTGAAGCACTTTGCCCTACGGTGAAGCACTTTCCCATACGGTGAAGCACTTTCCCATACGGTGAAGCACTTTCCCATACGGTGAAGCACTTTCCCATACGGTGAAGCACTTTCCCATACGGTGAAGCACTTTCCCATACGGTGAAGCACTTTCCCATACGGTGAAGCACTTTCCCATACGGTGAAGCACTTTCCCATACGGTGAAACACTTTGCCCTACGGTGAAGCACTTTCCCATACGGTGAAGCACTTTCCCATACGGTGAAGCACTTTCCCATACGGTGAAGCACTTTCCCATACGGTGAAGCACTTTCCCATACGGTGAAGCACTTTCCCATACGGTGAAGCACTTTCCCATACGGTGAAGCACTTTCCCATACGGTGAAGCACTTTCCCATACGGTGAAGCACTTTGCCCTACGGTGAAGCGCTTTCCCATACGGTGAAGCGCTTTCCCATACGGTGAAGCGCTTTCCCATACGGTGAAGCGCTTTCCCATACGGTGAAGCACTTTGCCCTACGGTGAAGCACTTTCCCATACGGTGAAGCACTTTCCCATACGGTGAAGCACTTTCCCATACGGTGAAGCACTTTCCCATACGGTGAAGCACTTTCCCATACGGTGAAGCACTTTGCCCTACGGTGAAGCACTTTCCCATACGGTGAAGCACTTTCCCATACGGTGAAGCACTTTCCCATACTGTGAAGCACTTTCCCATACGGTGAAGCACTTTCCCATACGGTGAAGCACTTTCCCATACGGTGAAGCACTTTCCCATACGGTGAAGCACTTTCCCATACGGTGAAGCACTTTGCCCTACGGTGAAGCACTTTCCCATACGGTGAAGCACTTTCCCATACGGTGAAGCACTTTCCCATACGGTGAAGCACTTTCCCATACGGTGAAGCACTTTCCCATACGGTGAAGCACTTTCCCATACGGTGAAGCACTTTCCCATACGGTGAAGCACTTTCCCATACGGTGAAGCACTTTCCCATACGGTGAAACACTTTGCCCTACGGTGAAGCACTTTCCCATACGGTGAAGCACTTTCCCATACGGTGAAGCACTTTCCCATACGGTGAAGCACTTTCCCATACGGTGAAGCACTTTCCCATACGGTGAAGCACTTTCCCATACGGTGAAGCACTTTCCCATACGGTGAAGCACTTTCCCATACGGTGAAGCACTTTCCCATACGGTGAAGCACTTTGCCCTACGGTGAAGCGCTTTCCCATACGGTGAAGCGCTTTCCCATACGGTGAAGCGCTTTCCCATACGGTGAAGCGCTTTCCCATACGGTGAAGCACTTTGCCCTACGGTGAAGCACTTTCCCATACGGTGAAGCACTTTCCCATACGGTGAAGCACTTTCCCATACGGTGAAGCACTTTCCCATACGGTGAAGCACTTTCCCATACGGTGAAGCACTTTCCCATACGGTGAAGCACTTTCCCATACGGTGAAGCACTTTCCCATAGGGTGAAGCACTTTCCCATACGGTGAAGCACTTTCCCATACGGTGAAGCACTTTCCCATACGGTGAAGCACTTTCCCATACGGTGAAGCACTTTCCCATACGGTGAAGCGCTTTCCCATACGGTGAAGCGCTTTCCCATACGGTGAAGCGCTTTCCCATACGGTGAAGCGCTTTCCCATACGGTGAAGCGCTTTCCCATACGGTGAAGCGCTTTGCCCTACGGTGAAGCACTTTCCCATACGGTGAAGCACTTTCCCATACGGTGAAGCACTTTCCCATACGGTGAAGCACTTTCCCATACGGTGAAGCACTTTCCCATACGGTGAAGCACTTTCCCATACGGTGAAGCACTTTCCCATACGGTGAAGCACTTTCCCATACGGTGAAGCACTTTCCCATACGGTGAAGCACTTTCCCATACGGTGAAGCACTTTCCCATACGGTGAAGCACTTTCCCATACGGTGAAGCACTTTCCCATACGGTGAAGCACTTTCCCATACGGTGAAGCACTTTCCCATAGGGTGAAGCACTTTCCCATACGGTGAAGCACTTTCCCATACGGTGAAGCACTTTCCCATACGGTGAAGCACTTTCCCATACGGTGAAGCACTTTGCCCTACGGTGAAGCACTTTCCCATACGGTGAAGCACTTTCCCATACGGTGAAGCACTTTCCCATACGGTGAAGCACTTTCCCATACGGTGAAGCACTTTCCCATACGGTGAAGCACTTTCCCATACGGTGAAGCACTTTCCCATACGGTGAAGCACTTTCCCATACGGTGAAGCACTTTGCCCTACGGTGAAGCACTTTCCCATACGGTGAAGCACTTTCCCATACGGTGAAGCACTTTCCCATACGGTGAAGCACTTTGCCCTACGGTGAAGCACTTTCCCATACGGTGAAGCACTTTCCCATACGGTGAAGCACTTTCCCATACGGTGAAGCACTTTCCCATACGGTGAAGCACTTTCCCATACGGTGAAGCACTTTCCCATACTGTGAAGCACTTTCCCATACGGTGAAGCACTTTCCCATACGGTGAAGCACTTTCCCATACGGTGAAGCACTTTCCCATACGGTGAAGCACTTTCCCATACGGTGAAGCACTTTGCCCTACGGTGAAGCACTTTCCCATACGGTGAAGCACTTTCCCATACGGTGAAGCACTTTCCCATACGGTGAAGCACTTTCCCATACGGTGAAGCACTTTCCCATACGGTGAAGCACTTTCCCATACGGTGAAGCACTTTCCCATACGGTGAAGCACTTTCCCATACGGTGAAGCACTTTCCCATACGGTGAAACACTTTGCCCTACGGTGAAGCACTTTCCCATACGGTGAAGCACTTTCCCATACGGTGAAGCACTTTCCCATACGGTGAAGCACTTTCCCATACGGTGAAGCACTTTCCCATACGGTGAAGCACTTTCCCATACGGTGAAGCACTTTCCCATACGGTGAAGCACTTTCCCATACGGTGAAGCACTTTCCCATACGGTGAAGCACTTTGCCCTACGGTGAAGCGCTTTCCCATACGGTGAAGCGCTTTCCCATACGGTGAAGCGCTTTCCCATACGGTGAAGCGCTTTCCCATACGGTGAAGCACTTTGCCCTACGGTGAAGCACTTTCCCATACGGTGAAGCACTTTCCCATACGGTGAAGCACTTTCCCATACGGTGAAGCACTTTCCCATACGGTGAAGCACTTTCCCATACGGTGAAGCACTTTCCCATACGGTGAAGCACTTTCCCATACGGTGAAGCACTTTCCCATAGGGTGAAGCACTTTCCCATACGGTGAAGCACTTTCCCATACGGTGAAGCACTTTCCCATACGGTGAAGCACTTTCCCATACGGTGAAGCACTTTCCCATACGGTGAAGCGCTTTCCCATACGGTGAAGCGCTTTCCCATACGGTGAAGCGCTTTCCCATACGGTGAAGCGCTTTCCCATACGGTGAAGCGCTTTCCCATACGGTGAAGCGCTTTGCCCTACGGTGAAGCACTTTCCCATACGGTGAAGCACTTTCCCATACGGTGAAGCACTTTCCCATACGGTGAAGCACTTTCCCATACGGTGAAGCACTTTCCCATACGGTGAAGCACTTTCCCATACGGTGAAGCACTTTCCCATACGGTGAAGCACTTTCCCATACGGTGAAGCACTTTCCCATACGGTGAAGCACTTTCCCATACGGTGAAGCACTTTCCCATACGGTGAAGCACTTTCCCATACGGTGAAGCACTTTCCCATACGGTGAAGCACTTTCCCATACGGTGAAGCACTTTCCCATAGGGTGAAGCACTTTCCCATACGGTGAAGCACTTTCCCATACGGTGAAGCACTTTCCCATACGGTGAAGCACTTTCCCATACGGTGAAGCACTTTGCCCTACGGTGAAGCACTTTCCCATACGGTGAAGCACTTTCCCATACGGTGAAGCACTTTCCCATACGGTGAAGCACTTTCCCATACGGTGAAGCACTTTCCCATACGGTGAAGCACTTTCCCATACGGTGAAGCACTTTCCCATACGGTGAAGCACTTTCCCATACGGTGAAGCACTTTGCCCTACGGTGAAGCACTTTCCCATACGGTGAAGCACTTTCCCATACGGTGAAGCACTTTCCCATACGGTGAAGCACTTTGCCCTACGGTGAAGCACTTTCCCATACGGTGAAGCACTTTCCCATACGGTGAAGCACTTTCCCATACGGTGAAGCACTTTCCCATACGGTGAAGCACTTTCCCATACGGTGAAGCACTTTCCCATACGGTGAAGCACTTTGCCCTACGGTGAAGCACTTTGCCCTACGGTGAAGCACTTTCCCATACGGTGAAGCACTTTCCCATACTGTGAAGCACTTTCCCATACGGTGAAGCACTTTCCCATACGGTGAAGCACTTTCCCATACGGTGAAGCACTTTCCCATACGGTGAAGCACTTTCCCATACGGTGAAGCACTTTGCCCTACGGTGAAGCACTTTCCCATACGGTGAAGCACTTTCCCATAGGGTGAAGCACTTTGCCATACGGTGAAGCACTTTCCCATACGGTGAAGCACTTTCCCATACGGTGAAGCACTTTCCCATACGGTGAAGCACTTTCCCATACGGTGAAGCACTTTCCCATACGGTGAAGCACTTTCCCATACGGTGAAGCACTTTCCCATAGGGTGAAGCACTTTCCCATACGGTGAAGCACTTTCCCATACGGTGAAGCACTTTCCCATACGGTGAAGCACTTTCCCATACGGTGAAGCACTTTGCCCTACGGTGAAGCACTTTCCCATACGGTGAAGCACTTTCCCATACGGTGAAGCACATTCCCATACGGTGAAGCACTTTGCCCTACGGTGAAGCACTTTCCCATACGGTGAAGCACTTTCCCATACGGTGAAGCACTTTCCCATACGGTGAAGCACTTTCCCATACGGTGAAGCACTTTCCCATACGGTGAAGCACTTTCCCATACGGTGAAGCACTTTCCCATACGGTGAAGCGCTTTCCCATACGGTGAAGCTCTTTCCCATACGGTGAGGCGCTTTCCCATACGGTGAGGCGCTTTCCCATACGGTGAGGCGCTTTCCCATACGGTGAGGCGCTTTCCCATACGGTGAAGCGCTTTCCCATACGGTGAAGCACATTCCCATACGGTGAAGCACTTTGCCCTACGGTGAAGCGCTTTCCCATACGGTGAAGCGCTTTCCCATACGGTGAAGCGCTTTCCCATACGGTGAAGCGCTTTCCCATACGGTGAAGCGCTTTCCCATACGGTGAAGCGCTTTCCCATACGGTGAAGCGCTTTCCCATACGGTGAAGCGCTTTCCCATACGGTGAAGCGCTTTCCCATACGGTGAAGCTCTTTCCCATACGGTGAGGCGCTTTCCCATACGGTGAGGCGCTTTCCCATACGGTGAGGCGCTTTCCCATACGGTGAGGCGCTTTCCCATACGGTGAAGCGCTTTGCCATACGGTGCAGCACTTTCCCATACGGTGAAGCACTTTCCCATGCGGTGAAGCACTTTGCCATGCGGTGAAGCACTTTGCCATGCGGTGAAGCACTTTGCCATGCGGTGAAGCACTTTGCCATGCGGTGAAGCACTTTGCCATGCGGTGAAGCACTTTGCCATGCGGTGAAGCACTTTGCCATGCGGTGAAGCACTTTGCCATGCGGTGAAGCACTTTGCCATGCGGTGAAGCACTTTGCCATGCGGTGAAGCACTTTGCCATGCGGTGAGGCACTTTGCCATGCGGTGAAGCACTTTGCCATACGGTGAAGCACTTTTCCATACGGTGAAGCTCTTTCCCATACGGTGAAGCACTTTCCCATACGGTGAAGCACTTTGCCATACGGTGAAGCACTTTGCCATACGGTGAGGCACTTTCCCATACGGTGAGGCACTTTCCCATACGGTGAAGCACTTTCCCATACGGTGAAGCACTTTCCCATACGGTGAAGCACTTTCCCATACGGTGAAGCACTTTCCCATACGGTGAAGCACTTTCCCATACGGTGAGGCACTTTCCCATACGGTGAAGCACTTTCCCATACGGTGAAGCACTTTCCCATACGGTGAGGCACTTTCCCATACGGTGAAGCACTTTCCCATACGGTGAAGCACTTTCCCATACGGTGAAGCACTTTCCCATACGGTGAGGCACTTTCCCATACGGTGAGGCACTTTCCCATACGGTGAGGCACTTTCCCATACGGTGAGGCACTTTCCCATACGGTGAAGCACTTTCCCATACGGTGAAGCACTTTTCCATACGGTGAGGCACTTTCCCATACGGTGAAGCACTTTCCCATACGGTGAAGCACTTTGCCATACGGTGAAGCACTTCCCATACGGTGAAGCACTTTGCCATACGGTGAAGCACTTTCCCATACGGTGAAGCACTTTCCCATACGGTGAAGCACTTTGCCATACGGTGAAGCACTTTCCCATACGGTGAAGCACTTTCCCATACGGTGAAGCACTTTCCCATACGGTGAAGCACTTTCCCATACGGTGAGGCACTTTCCCATACGGTGAGGCACTTTCCCATACGGTGAAGCACTTTCCCATACGGTGAGGCACTTTCCCATACGGTGAAGCACTTTCCCATACGGTGAAGCACTTTCCCATACGGTGAGGCACTTTCCCATACGGTGAAGCACTTTCCCATACGGTGAAGCACTTTCCCATACGGTGAAGCACTTTCCCATACGGTGAAGCACTTTCCCATACGGTGAAGCACTTTCCCATACGGTGAAGCACTTTCCCATACGGTGAAGCACTTTCCCATACGGTGAAGCACTTTGCCATACGGTGAAGCACTTTCCCATACGGTGAAGCACTTTCCCATACGGTGAAGCACTTTCCCATACGGTGAGGCACTTTCCCATACGGTGAGGCACTTTCCCATACGGTGAAGCACTTTCCCATACGGTGAAGCACTTTCCCATACGGTGAAGCACTTTCCCATACGGTGAAGCACTTTCCCATACGGTGAAGCACTTTCCCATACGGTGAGGCACTTTCCCATACGGTGAGGCACTTTCCCATACGGTGAAGCACTTTGCCATACGGTGAAGCACTTTCCCATACGGTGAAGCACTTTGCCATACGGTGAAGCACTTTGCCATACGGTGAAGCACTTTGCCATACGGTGAAGCACTTTGCCATACGGTGAAGCACTTTGCCATACGGTGAAGCACTTTCCCATACGGTGAAGCACTTTCCCATACGGTGAAGCACTTTCCCATACGGTGAAGCACTTTCCCATACGGTGAAGCACTTTCCCATACGGTGAAGCACTTTCCCATACGGTGAAGCACTTTCCCATACGGTGAAGCACTTTGCCATACGGTGAAGCACTTTGCCATACGGTGAAGCACTTTGCCATACGGTGAAGCACTTTCCCATACGGTGAAGCACTTTCCCATACGGTGAAGCGCTTTCCCATACGGTGAAGCGCTTTCCCATACGGTGAAGCGCTTTCCCATACGGTGAAGCGCTTTCCCATACGGTGAAGCGCTTTCCCATACGGTGAAGCGCTTTCCCATACGGTGAAGCGCTTTCCCATACGGTGAAGCGCTTTCCCATACGGTGAAGCGCTTTCCCATACGGTGAAGCGCTTTCCCATACGGTGAAGCGCTTTCCCATACGGTGAAGCGCTTTCCCATACGGTGAAGCTCTTTCCCATACGGTGAGGCGCTTTCCCATACGGTGAGGCGCTTTCCCATACGGTGAGGCGCTTTCCCATACGGTGAGGCGCTTTCCCATACGGTGAAGCGCTTTCCCATACGGTGCAGCACTTTCCCATACGGTGAAGCACTTTCCCATACGGTGAAGCGCTTTCCCATACGGTGAAGCGCTTTCCCATACGGTGAAGCGCTTTGCCATACGGTGAAGCGCTTTGCCATACGGTGAAGCGCTTTCCCATACGGTGAAGCGCTTTCCCATACGGTGAAGCGCTTTCCCATACGGTGAAGCGCTTTCCCATACGGTGAGGCGCTTTCCCATACGGTGAAGCGCTTTCCCATACGGTGAAGCGCTTTCCCATACGGTGAAGCGCTTTCCCATACGGTGAAGCGCTTTCCCATACGGTGAAGCGCTTTCCCATACGGTGAAGCGCTTTCCCATACGGTGAAGCGCTTTCCCATACGGTGAAGCACTTTGCCATACGGTGAAGCACTTTCCCATACGGTGAAGCACTTTCCCATACGGTGAAGCACTTTCCCATACGGTGAGGCACTTTCCCATACGGTGAGGCACTTTCCCATACGGTGAAGCACTTTCCCATACGGTGAAGCACTTTCCCATACGGTGAGGCACTTTCCCATACGGTGAAGCACTTTCCCATACGGTGAAGCACTTTCCCATACGGTGAAGCACTTTCCCATACGGTGAAGCACTTTCCCATACGGTGAGGCACTTTCCCATACGGTGAGGCACTTTGCCATACGGTGAAGCACTTTCCCATACGGTGAAGCACTTTGCCATACGGTGAAGCACTTTGCCATACGGTGAAGCACTTTGCCATACGGTGAAGCACTTTGCCATACGGTGAAGCACTTTGCCATACGGTGAAGCACTTTCCCATACGGTGAAGCACTTTCCCATACGGTGAAGCACTTTCCCATACGGTGAAGCACTTTCCCATACGGTGAAGCACTTTCCCATACGGTGAAGCACTTTCCCATACGGTGAAGCACTTTCCCATACGGTGAAGCACTTTCCCATACGGTGAAGCACTTTCCCATACGGTGAAGCACTTTGCCATACGGTGAAGCAGTTTCCCATACGGTGAAGCACTTTCCCATACGGTGAAGCACTTTCCCATACGGTGAAGCACTTTCCCATACGGTGAAGCACTTTCCCATACGGTGAAGCACTTTCCCATACGGTGAAGCGCTTTCCCATACGGTGAAGCGCTTTCCCATACGGTGAAGCGCTTTCCCATACGGTGAAGCGCTTTCCCATACGGTGAAGCGCTTTCCCATACGGTGAAGCGCTTTCCCATACGGTGAAGCGCTTTCCCATACGGTGAAGCGCTTTCCCATACGGTGAAGCGCTTTCCCATACGGTGAAGCGCTTTCCCATACGGTGAAGCGCTTTCCCATACGGTGAAGCGCTTTCCCATACGGTGAAGCGCTTTGCCATACGGTGAAGCGCTTTCCCATACGGTGAAGCGCTTTCCCATACGGTGAAGCGCTTTCCCATACGGTGAAGCGCTTTCCCATACGGTGAAGCGCTTTCCCATACGGTGAAGCGCTTTCCCATACGGTGAAGCGCTTTCCCATACGGTGAAGCGCTTTCCCATACGGTGAAGCGCTTTCCCATACGGTGAAGCGCTTTCCCATACGGTGAAGCGCTTTCCCATACGGTGAAGCGCTTTCCCATACGGTGAAGCGCTTTCCCATACGGTGAAGCGCTTTCCCATACGGTGAAGCGCTTTCCCATACGGTGAAGCGCTTTCCCATACGGTGAAGCGCTTTCCCATACGGTGAAGCGCTTTCCCATACGGTGAAGCGCTTTCCCATACGGTGAAGCGCTTTCCCATACGGTGAGGCGCTTTCCCATACGGTGAGGCGCTTTCCCATACGGTGAGGCGCTTTGCCATACGGTGAAGCGCTTTGCCATACGGTGAAGCGCTTTGCCATACGGTGAAGCGCTTTCCCATACGGTGAAGCGCTTTCCCATACGGTGAAGCGCTTTCCCATACGGTGAAGCACTTTCACATACGGTGAAGCACTTTCCCATGCGGTGAAGCACTTTCCCATGCGGTGAAGCACTTTCCCATGCGGTGAAGCACTTTGCCATGCGGTGAAGCACTTTGCCATGCGGTGAAGCACTTTGCCATGCGGTGAAGCACTTTCCCATGCGTTGAAGCACTTTCCCATGCGTTGAAGCACTTTCCCATGCGTTGAAGCACTTTGCCATGCGGTGAAGCACTTTGCCATGCGGTGAAGCACTTTGCCATGCGGTGAAGCACTTTGCCATGCGGTGAAGCACTTTGCCATGCGGTGAAGCACTTTGCCATGCGGTGAAGCACTTTGCCATGCGGTGAAGCACTTTGCCATGCGGTGAAGCACTTTGCCATGCGGTGAAGCACTTTGCCATGCGGTGAAGCACTTTGCCATGCGGTGAAGCACTTTGCCATGCGGTGAAGCACTTTGCCATGCGGTGAAGCACTTTGCCATGCGGTGAAGCACTTTGCCATGCGGTGAAGCACTTTGCCATGCGGTGAAGCACTTTGCCATGCGGTGAAGCACTTTGCCATGCGGTGAGGCACTTTGCCATGCGGTGAGGCACTTTGCCATGCGGTGAGGCACTTTGCCATGCGGTGAGGCACTTTGCCATGCGGTGAGGCACTTTGCCATGCGGTGAGGCACTTTGCCATGCGGTGAGGCACTTTCCCATGCGGTGAAGCACTTTGCCATGCGGTGAAGCACTTTGCCATGCGGTGAAGCACTTTGCCATGCGGTGAAGCACTTTGCCATGCGGTGAAGCACTTTGCCATGCGGTGAAGCACTTTGCCATGCGGTGAAGCACTTTGCCATGCGGTGAAGCACTTTGCCATGCGGTGAAGCACTTTGCCATGCGGTGAAGCACTTTGCCATGCGGTGAAGCACTTTGCCATGCGGTGAAGCACTTTGCCATGCGGTGAAGCACTTTGCCATGCGGTGAAGCACTTTCCCATGCGGTGAAGCACTTTCCCATGCGGTGAAGCACTTTGCCATGCGGTGAAGCACTTTGCCATGCGGTGAAGCACTTTGCCATGCGGTGAAGCACTTTGCCATGCGGTGAAGCACTTTCCCATGCGGTGAAGCACTTTCCCATGCGGTGAAGCACTTGTATATCTGCTGAATGTATATCTGCTGAATGGATGTCAGTGATTGGCTGAAATTATCGAAATAAGACAATTTTTTACATGAAATAAATTCGAATACAAAAATATTTTTCTGTTCTACAACATAAAATAGATAAGTATACGAAGTTTGAAAGTCTTTCGGTACCAAAAACACTACGTAAAACATTAATGAAAAATGTGGCCCCCGTTTTAAAAAAGATCTTATATATATATATATATATATATATATATATATATATATATATATATATATATATATATATATATACAATGATAATAATAAAGTGACAACAAAAGAATGAAACCTCAATATTAGGTAAATATAGCATTATTTATATATGTATATAGATAGGACAATCAGTAAGTTGTCATAATAGTGTTTGGAGTGTGGATATGTGTATACATATGAGTACGTACATGCACATATATGTTTGTGTGTGTATGCCCATATACATGTTTGTGTGAGTGTGTATGTATGTAGACATTATGAACACAGGAGGTGTTTCTTTCTTTTTTTTATAAATCTCCTTTTACAAAACCACTACATTATAGGGATGTCAAAAAACCGACACCGGCCCCTAAGTGATGGCCTTGAAAAATTCTGTTTTAGTCGAATGAATCGAATCCAGCACTTATTTTGGTCTGCTTTGCTGAACTGCTAGGTTATAGGAGCATAAACACCAACACCAGTTATCAAGCAGTGATGGGAGACAGACACACAGACATGAGGAGACACACACACACATATATATATTCGATGGGCTTCTTTCAGTTTCCATCCACCAAAACCACTCACAAGGCTTTGGTCGGCTTGAGACTATAGCAGAAGACACTTGCTCAAGGTGGCACGCAGTGAGACTGAACCCAGAACCATGTGGTTGGGAAGCAAGCCTCTTACTACACATAATATATGACAAAGATGGTGGGATAGGCTGGAAGTATAAGGTAAGTGATGACGTATGAACGGTCAAGGGGCCTTGCAAGTAAGACAGACATGTGAGCAGAAGGACAACTAGTGCGTATGACTTTTGCTTTCGGGCTTTCGCTTGGGACAGACATGGTGACCCCGCAAGAGTTCAGGGAAATTGGCGTTAGGTTCTGGCCAGAGGTTAGGTCGGTGTATCCTAAGTGGACAGTATAAATGTTGCGAGAGGACCCATGTGACAGATGAACCAAGCTTTTTAGCCCATTTCACACACCTGCTTATACCCACTGATCCACTGACTTGTACGAGTTAAGGCAGCTGGTGTATATATATATATACAAACATATATGCTGTGTGTAGCATCGTGTGAAAGAGGGAAACTAGTATATATTATATAAAAAAAACTTTAAGGCGCTGCTCCAGCATGGCCGCAGTCTAATGAATGAAACAAGTAAAAGAAAGAAAGGAACATGAGAAAAAAAACCCCATACATTTCGTACGTATACCTGCGGCTAAAGACACGCAGCTAGCTTTACTGATTGAGTGTGACAAGGGACGGATTGATGTCTAGCAAGATATATTTAAACGAAGTCTATGAAAAGCATTCGACAATCCAGAATCGACCCACCCTCTCTGATCGAAGTAACCAAGTCTCGAAGGTAAATTCTTCCATTTATTGTGAGATGATGGGGGGTGGATTGGTTCGCAAAAGTTTTGCTTCGTCTCGACGTTTCCATGGAACCTTTGATTTCTTTGTAGGATGCCAAGAAGATTCCGTCCAGATTCTCTGTTGTCGGCTGAATTCCTGATTGTTGTTTCTAAGTTATTTGGGGATGTAAGAGAGGTGGAGTTGCCTCCCCTTGTCCGTCCCTGGTTTGTTTTCGATAAGCCTGGGTTCATTTCTGTGTATGTTTTTGCTTTATTTTCCTTCAGCAAGGGCTTATCCGATGCCTATTCTACGATGAACTGTGTTTCGTAGTTAATAAACAAATTGCTTTGTCTTTGCCAGGCTTGTAGCGAGTTTGTTTCTTCAGATTCACAAGTTGTTTGCCACAGTTTAAAGACACTTTCCAAGCGTTGACCATCTCAATGTTTCTTTAATTCGTTGTAGATTTCCTCATCTATGTTCTTCAATTTTTCTTCATTGCTCAGCGCTCTAAGCTTAAGCAGTTCTATTTCTGTCTTCATGTTTTCCAAGTGTTAGTTTCTCCCATAATTGTCTTTGTTGGTCCTGTTCGTTTGGAATACGTTTAATTTGGAGTTTATGAGGCAGAATTTAACCAGTGTTCATAAATTTCTGCCTTGTGCTTGTTTTTGATGATGTTCCAGAAAGTAACCTTTCTGGCTTTAAGTTTTTCATTCTATATGTCTATAATGCGGTTTTTAATTGATAGTGGAGGGGGATGGGCTTCTATCTTGTGTATCATCTTTAGGTGGATTTTCATTTAAGCAATTATTATGTGGTAAAGAATGAAGAGTGGTGCATAATTTGGACAAATGTTGATTGAGCTGTTGCAGGGATTGTTCTTTCTCTTCTTTTCCTCTTGTGTGGAGCGAGTGAGTTCATCAGTGTTGCTAATCAAAAGTCTCAAATTCGTGTTCATCTCTCTCAGTTCCTTAAGAGTCTCTTCATTCCTTAAGAGTCTCTTCGTCTCAAGAAGATTAAGTTTGTCCAAAGACACCTGGAAAAGGTTTAGTTTTTGAAAGCATTATATTTCGGTTGCCTACTTCCATGAGAGTTACCTTGTCTGTTGGAATACATTTTTAGATTACTGGCGTGTACAATACATGCTCACACATGTATGTATGTATATATATATATATATATATATATATATATATATATATATATATATATATATGTATATATATATATATAGGTAAGTGGTAGGTTTGCCTCGATCCTTCAGGGGTAGTCTGAAGCATCCAAGCAACCAGGGGATGTTTAAATCCGGAGGCACTCCTGGGGATCACCTGTATGGGTACCGTCATGGGAAGAGGGCGTCCAGAGGCAGGTAATATGTTGCTTAAACCGTAGTTTATGCATTTACTTGGAGGACAATCAGTAAGTTGTCATAATAGTGTTTGGAGTGTGGATATGTGTATACATATGAGTACGAACATGCACATATATGTTTGTGTGTGTATGCCCATATACATGTTTGTGTGAGTGTGTATGTATGTAGACATTATGAACACAGGAGGTGTTTCTTTCTTTTTTTTATAAATCTCCTTTTACAAAACCACTACATTATAGGGATGTCAAAAAACCGACACCGGCCCCTAAGTGATGGCCTTGAAAAATTCTGTTTTAGTCGAATGAATCGAATCCAGCACTTATTTTGGTCTGCTTTGCTGAACTGCTA
The DNA here is from genome assembly GCF_046866305.1 of Octopus bimaculoides. Lineage (NCBI taxonomy): Eukaryota > Metazoa > Mollusca > Cephalopoda > Octopoda > Octopodidae > Octopus > Octopus bimaculoides. The sequence continues at coordinate 90,034 of NW_028315345.1, read as the reverse complement.
GGTTATAGGAGCATAAACACCAACACCAGTTATCAAGCAGTGATGGGAGACAGACACACAGACATGAGGAGACACACACACACATATATATATTCGATGGGCTTCTTTCAGTTTCCATCCACCAAAACCACTCACAAGGCTTTGGTCGGCTTGAGACTATAGCAGAAGACACTTGCTCAAGGTGGCACGCAGTGAGACTGAACCCAGAACCATGTGGTTGGGAAGCAAGCCTCTTACTACACATAATATATGACAAAGATGGTGGGATAGGCTGGAAGTATAAGGTAAGTGATGACGTATGAACGGTCAAGGGGCCTTGCAAGTAAGACAGACATGTGAGCAGAAGGACAACTAGTGCGTATGACTTTTGCTTTCGGGCTTTCGCTTGGGACAGACATGGTGACCCCGCAAGAGTTCAGGGAAATTGGCGTTAGGTTCTGGCCAGAGGTTAGGTCGGTGTATCCTAAGTGGACAGTATAAATGTTGCGAGAGGACCCATGTGACAGATGAACCAAGCTTTTTAGCCCATTTCACACACCTGCTTATACCCACTGATCCACTGACTTGTACGAGTTAAGGCAGCTGGTGTATATATATATATATACAAACATATATGCTGTGTGTAGCATCGTGTGAAAGAGGGAGGCTAGTATATATTATATAAAAAAAACTTTAAGGCGCTGCTCCAGCATGGCCGCAGTCTAATGAATGAAACAAGTAAAAGAAAGAAAGGAACATGAGAAAAAAAACCCCATACATTTCGTACGTATACCTGCGGCTAAAGACACGCAGCTAGCTTTACTGATTGAGTGTGACAAGGGACGGATTGATGTCTAGCAAGATATATTTAAACGAAGTCTATGAAAAGCATTCGACAATCCAGAATCGACCCACCCTCTCTGATCGAAGTAACCAAGTCTCGAAGGTAAATTCTTCCATTTATTGTGAGATGATGGGGGGTGGATTGGTTCGCAAAAGTTTTGCTTCGTCTCGACGTTTCCATGGAACCTTTGATTTCTTTGTAGGATGCCAAGAAGATTCCGTCCAGATTCTCTGTTGTCGGCTGAATTCCTGATTGTTGTTTCTAAGTTATTTGGGGATGTAAGAGAGGTGGAGTTGCCTCCCCTTGTCCGTCTCTGGTTTGTGTTCGATAAGCCTGGGTTCATTTCTGTGTATGTTTTTGCTTTATTTTCCTTCAGCAAGGGCTTATCCGATGCCTATTCTACGATGAACTGTGTTTCGTAGTTAATAAACAAATTGCTTTGTCTTTGCCAGCCTTGTAGCGAGTTTGTTTCTTCAGCTTCACAAGTTGTTTGCCACAGTTTAAAGACACTTTCCAAGCGTTGACCATCTCAATGTTTCTTTAATTCGTTGTAGATTTCCTCATCTATGTTCTTCAATTTTTCTTCATTGCTCAGCGCTCTAAGCTTAAGCAGTTCTATTTCTGTCTTCATGTTTTCCAAGTGTTAGTTTCTCCCATAATTGTCTTTGTTGGTCCTGTTCGTTTGGAATACGTTTAATTTGGAGTTTATGAGGCAGAATTTAACCAGTGTTCATAAATTTCTGCCTTGTGCTTGTTTTTGATGATGTTCCAGAAAGTAACCTTTCTGGAAAAGGTTTAGTTTTTGAAAGCATTATATTTCGGTTGCCTACTTCCATGAGAGTTACCTTGTCTGTTGGAATACATTTTTAGATTACTGGCGTGTACAATACATGCTCACACATGTATGTATGTATGTATATATATATATATATATACATATATATATATATATATATCATCATCATCGTTTAACGTCTGCTTTCCATGCTAGCATGGGTTGGACGATTTGACTGAGGACTGGTGAAACCGGATGGCAACACCAGGCTCCAGCCTGATTTGGCAGAGTTTCTACAGCTGGATGCCCTTCCTAACGCCAACCACTCAGAGAGTGTAGTGGGTGCTTTTACGTGTCACCCGCACGAAAACGGCCACGCTCGAAATGGTGTCTTTTATGTGCCACCCGCACAAGCCAGTCCAGGGGCACTGGCAACGATCTCGCTCGAAAATCCTACAGGAGCCAGTCAGGCGGTACTGGCAACGGCCACGCTCAAAATGGTGCATCTCATGTGCCACCCGCACAAGAACCAGTCCAGGGGCACTGGCAACGATCTTACTTGGCTTGCCGGGTCTTCTCACGCACAGCACATTTCCAAAGGTCTCGGTCCGTAGTCATCGCCTCGGTGAGGCCCAATGTACGAAGGTCTTGCCTCACCACCTCAGCCCAGGTCTTCCTGGGCCTACCTCTTCCACGGGTTCCCTCAACTGTTAGGGTGTGGCACTTTTTCACGCAGCTATCCTCCTCCATTCTCACCACATGTCCATACCAGCCCAATCGTCTCTCTTGCACGCCACAACTGATGCTTCTAATGTTCAGCTTTTCTCTCAAGATACTTACACTCTGACGGGTATTCACATTGACATTACACATCCAACGGAGCATACTGGCTTCATTCCTTGCGAGCTTACGTATGTCCTCAGCAGTTACAGCCCATGTTTCACTGCCATGTAGCATGGTTGTTCGTACGCATGCGTCATACAGTCTGCCTTTTACTCTGAGTGAGAGTCCCTTTGTCGCCAGCAGGGGTAAGAGCTCTCTAAACTTTGCCCAGGCTATTCTTATTCTAGCAGCTACACTTTCAGCGCACCCACCCCCACTACTAACTTGGTTGCCCAGATAGTGGAAGCTATCAACTACCTCTAGTTTTTCACCCTGGAATGAGATAGAAGTTGTTTCCTGTTTGTCTGCAGTCTTTATTGCACCTGAACATCTGCCACAAACAAAAACTAACTTGCTAGTTAACCTGCCTTTGATGTTGCTGCACCTCTTATGTGTCCATAGCTTGCACCGGGTACATCTTATAGAGTTACTACCTACTCCTTTTCTACATACTGAGCAGGGCCATCTACCTGAAGGGGTTTGTGTTTTATCTACCTTCCTACTTATTAGGCCCTTCAATTCTAGACCTTGCTTCCACACCTGAAACTTCTCCTCTAGTTCTGATAGTGACTCCGCAATTAGGGCAAGGTCATCAGCATAGAGGAGCTCCCAGGGGCAACCTGTCTTGAACTCCTCTGTGATTGCCTGGAGGACTATGGTAAATAATAGGGGGCTGAGGACGGAACCTTGGTGGACCCCTACCTCTACCCGGAATTCATTGCTGTACTCATTTCCAACCCTCACCTTACTGGCAGCATCTCTGTACATGGCTCGCACAGCTCTCACTAACCATTCTTCTATCCCAAGTTTCCTCATTGACCACCAGATAAGGGATCGGGGGACCCTGTCAAAGGCTTTCTCCATGTCAACGAAAGCCAGGTACAGAGGTTTATCCTTAGCTAGGTATTTCTCCTGCAACTGTCTCACTAGAAATAAGGCATCAGTAGTACTTTTACCTGGCACGAACCCAAACTGCATCTCATTTAATTGATTCGCTCCCTAATTAGTTGGGCTTTGACCCTCTCTGTAACTTTCATAACCTGATCTAACAGCTTGATGCCTCTGTAATTATTTGTATCTAAAGCGTCCCCTTTACCTTTGTAGCAGTTGACTATGATGCTGCTACACCAGTCATTGGGTATGACTCCTTCGTGTATCACCTGGTTCGTAATACGGGTGACTAGGCTATAGCCAACACTGCCAGATATTTTGAGCATCTCTGCAGTGATTCCTGATGGGCCGGGGGCTTTCCCGGTCTTCATACTCTTAATTGCTTTATCTACCCTGGTACTATCAACTCGGATAGCTGGTCCCTCTATTGGGTCGACATACGGCAGGCTCTCTTTCTCCCATTCATTCTCTTTATTATGCAATCTATCGTAGTGGCATCTCCAGACCTCTTTCTTTGCAGCCTCATTTAGTGCAAGCGTACCATCATCCATGCGAACACATTTCTCTCCTACAACATCACTATTCTCTCTCCTACACTGTCTTGCAACACGAAATACCTCGAGTCTTTGGTCCTCACGGCGCAGAACATTGGCAAATCTTTCCTTATCTGCTTCCCCTCTGGCTAAATAAACCTGTCGCCTAGCCTCCCTTCTGGCACATTGGTACAATTCCCTGCTACCACCGTTCTTCCAGTCCTTCCAAGCCTGTTTCTTTTGTCTAATAGCCCTGTCTACCTCCTTGTTCCACCACCACGTTACTCTGGGTTGGGAGGGGACCTTACACCACCCACAAATCTGGTCGGTGGCTTTCAACAGGTTGTCCCGCAGAAATCTCCAATTGTCTTCCACGTTGTATGATGCTTTTTAGCCCATTTCACACACCTGCTGTAAAGCGGTTGGCATTTGGAAGGGCATCCAGCTGTAGAAACCTTGCCAAATCAATTTGAGCGTGGTGCAGCCTCTTAGCTTGCCAGTCCTCAGTCAAACCGTCCATGGGAAGCAGAATTAAATGATGATGCTTTATTCACAATTTTATAGACTTCTCTCTCACGCTTCCCCTCTTTTTCTTCACTTTTCCCTTCAACCAATCACATGAAGAAGGCATTACAGTCAGACGAAATAACTAAGGAATAAGACTGAGTTAAAAAGAATTCCACGTTTCACTCGCAGCCTCCCCGACTTCAGCCAATCACATGACAGCCTCATGAATGGGCTGAGTAACGGAGGAAGAAGCAGAATTATTATAAGATTGAATTTTCGTTACCAACCCGGCTGAAACTGGCTCTGGCTCCAACTACAAATGTTGTGTTGTTTTTAGAAGTTCTCAATTAAAATCTCCCACCATACCTTAGTCACGTTCTGTTCCTAAAACTGGCTGAATGATAACTGAGTTATTCAACACAGAGCATCTCGAAATAAATGCACCACTGGGAATGATGTATATTGGCTAATACTGGGTTGGGTACACAAGAAAGTTTTAATATAGAGTTGCACATATTAGTGGATGATCAGTTTGTAATTCTGGATCATTTCCTTGTATCCAGAATAATGTGGCTCCTGGCCTTGCCCGGTTCCATGGTGGTAATGTAAAAAGCATCCTGAACACTATTTATTTATTTACTTATATATTTATTCATTTATTTATTTATGTATTTATTAATTTATATATATATATTTTTTATTTATCTATATTTTTATTTATTTATTTATTTATATATATATATATATATTTATTTATATGGTGTGGCTCCTGGCCTTGCCCAGTTGCTCCCAAGATGTCCAGCCGATGCCAGCAGACAAAATGGATGGTAAATGAGGATAGAATTTATCTATTTTGTATTGTTATTTTGTCTTTTTCGGGATTTGTGGTTTTATTGTCTAATCTTTTTTTCTTTTTTTTTTTTTTTCTTTGTCTTTGCAGCTTTTCCACATAGATGTTGGTATATATAACATTATACATTACATAAATGTGTATGTGCGTGTGTGTGTACAACATGTCCATATACGCATGCATATATACACAGACTGAGAGAAGAAGAAGAGGAGAAGGGGAGTTAGCTGCCTGCTTATATTTGTACTGATGATGTTATTGAAATTACAATAATTATTATTCTTATTAATCTCCCTTCCAACATTCTTGCCTCCTGTTTTCATTTCTTCCTTATTCCTCCTCTTCCTCCCCATCATACCACAACCTCTGACCCCTTGCTGCTTCTCCTTAACCATTTATAGACACGCTCGTGCACATAGACGTCATCTGCCAAATTTCTTTTCTGCTGTGGTGGCGGCAGTGCTGGTGTTGTCCTTTTCTCTCACTATCAGCTTGGTGTAATAATATTTTTCCTTCATAAATGGTAGCTGACCGCACCATACAGTAAGGTTTTAGCAAAGTTGTATTGGAATAATGGGGCTGGGGAGCGGGACATCTTTAAAAATGTGTGTGTGCATGCGTCTTTCTGTAAAAATATATACAAGTTGGGGGGGGGGGGGCCAAAGGTCATGTGCCAAGATTAAGACTAATATCTCTATTGCACATTTCAAAAACAACCCATTTATATTTAATTAGAAAGCAAAACAAATTAGCAAATGTCTGTAGCTTTTATTCTTCGTTGCATGAGGAATATCAACTCCCTGTGACAATGTGTGCACAAATTTCTTTGGACTTTTTTTCTTTTTAAAGCCTCTTTCTGACAGAGACATCTCGGTGGTGAGGGGTCCACTTTGCTATGTGTTGGGCACACCGTATTGCATGAACTTCTCGAACAAATTGACCGGCCGTTGTATGCGATGTTGCTTTTTCTCACGATGCTTTTGGTTGGAGATGTCCACAACTGTTCTGTTCTGTTTTGTTGCACCATCGCAACCAGACTGAAAAACAAGTCCAATGTGCTCCGGAATTGTCAAAGACGTGTTTCAGTTTTTCTAAAATGGAGTGAAATAAAATAATAATAGTAATAATAATAATAATAATGATTTCTTGTTACTCTTATCAAACTCATTGGGCCCCAGGTTAAGCTAAACTCTCCTTATTCTCCCCACCAAAGTGAGGGAGTTTGTGTGTGCTCAATGTTTTCCCATTAGATAGTCTGGTAGGTCTGTTGTCCCTTCATTTAGTTCCTTAGCCATCATAACTGCCCCCATTTCTCTCTCTCTCTCTCTCTCTCTGCCTCTTCAGTATGTATGTGTTGGGGGAGTCTGTAATGTCGTCATGGTTAGTTTTTTTTTTTTCGTTTGTTTTTTCACCACCACAGCTTTACTATTAACAATATTTCAGTCGCATTTTTAAATCTGATAATTTCAGGGCAGGAAACTCATGATTGTCACCTCATCCCTCCCTCCCTATTTCTAATATCTTTCTAAATTCTGTTGCTACAACTACTTTGACGACCACCACCACCACCCACAAGTACTGCTACTACTACTACTACTACTGTCATGTCTCTGAATCGGCAGAGTGTCAGACAAAAGGTGCTTTATGGGTAGGTAAGTCTGTTTCCCTTGCTAGCTTTGAATCTGTCAAAATACAGGATGGGCCCAAAGTCACACACTGAGACCCCCCTCTCCCCCATATTTCAAAAACAGCACTTTATGGTTAATTACAACACAAAACTAATTAGGAAATGTCAACATCCTGATTACAAGGGTTCGAAACATTCACCATTTGCAGATTTTTTTATTGTTTGTTGTACAAGGAACAGAATTTCCTGCAGAGATCTTTGCACTGGTTTCTTTGGACTTTTCTTTAGCACAGATAGGGGAGGGGGCAACCATTGGTATTTGTCCTGCACACTGCATGTTGCATGGACTCTTTGCACTAATCAGGCACAGGCTGTGTGGTAAAGAAGCTTGCTTTCCAACCACATGGTTCCTGGTTCAGTCCCACTGTGTGGCACTTTAAATAAGTGTCCACTAAGCCTCGGGCCAACCAAAGCCTTGCGAGTGGATTTGGTTGACAGAAACTGAAAGAAGCCCGTCGTGTGTATATATATATATATATGTGTGAGTGTATCTGTCTGTCCCTGCCACCATTGTTTGATAGCCGATGGTGTGTTTACGTCCCCCGTAACTTAGCAGTTTGGCAAAAGAGATAGAATAAGTACTAGGCTTAGAAAAAATAATTCCTAGAGTCAATTTGTTCGACTGAGAGGCAGTGCTCCAGCATGGCTGCAGTCATGTGACTGAAACAAATAAAACAATAATCGACCAACAGTGTTTCAATGTTACACAAAATAATAATGATGATTAATAGTAGTATAAGATGTTATATTTTCGTGTGTGACTTTTGGCCCACCCTGTACCCAGAAATATGACCACCACCACAAAAAATAATAATTTTTTTTGCTATTGAAGTATCGAACGGGGTAGACAACTCTAGATATGTTTTGCTCTTATTTGACCTCCGTGAATTACAGCTTGTTTTTGCCAGATGGTAAGATGCATCTGTATACACACACATATACATACATGCTGCTGCATGCAGATAGAGAGATTTGAGTGCACACGGAATTACATTGTGTGTGCATGGTGCGAGATATATAAATTCTGTGCACACATACTTCAATGCACATGTATATCTCTAGTCTTTAAACATATTTAAAGCTGTGGTCATGCTGGGGCACCACCGTTGCCTGTGCTACACTATTATTTGGAACCTCCTCTGATAGGTGGCATTCGGTCAATGAGAGAGTCTGATCACTGCTGCTCTCACCTGCCGTGAAGTAGTCTCATCTGGAACCCTTGGCAGGAAGAGACCCCGTTTTGTGTGTATATATATATCTAAATGTATATGTATAAATCTTGTGTGATCTTAGTTATTGTCTGGTTGCTTGAGGAGGTCAATAACACTGAAACCTATCCAAGGTTGTCCCCCCACTATTGCAATTTATTTTAATTTCTAAACCTTCTTTCTCATTTAATTTACCTTTGTTGGGTTCGTTCTCTTCAAATGAACCTTCATACTTAATTACTTCTTCTCTCGTTATGGATGTAACTTCTGTAATAAAAGTCAGTGGTAGTTTTAACTCTGGGGCAGTGTTCCAACCATGGCCATCTCGTCTTAGAGGGGAATATCTAGCATTTTAATCTATTGTTTTTTTTTTCATTCTTTATTCAAAGCAATTAGAACGGAAGGGTTGATTGGTCACTATATCTAGCGAGGGAGAGGTTAGTAGTTGTGGTGGGAGTAGTGTGAAGCACAGCAGAAGCTGTTGTAACCATTAACAACTTGGATCATTACCATAGTAACTGGTTGTGGTGGTAGTAACAGCAGTTTGGGTTAGTGGATGTCTAAGTGCACCTTAGTAAGTGGTTGATGGAAGGTGACAGCAGAAGCAACTAGTGGTCAAGGGTCCTTTTTCTTCTTCCTCCCATCCACTCCATGCCAATCACTCCCCCCTTCTATCATGTATACATACCTCTTCCTTCATCATTTCAATTTCAACTCTATTTTGAGAGGGTAAAAAAAAAAAAGGATTGACCCTCCCACTTACAGTGTTTGTCTTTTTTATTTGACTGGTGGGTCCACCTGCTGTGTGGTCCTGATCCCTTTCGTCTTTGGACAAAAGGATTCTAGCTGTAGTGAATTATTTTGACTGTGGCCATGTTGGAGCAAATCAACCCTGGGACTTCTGAAGCCTAGTACTTATTATTCTATTGGTCTCTTGTTAAACTGCTAAGTTATGGGGGACGTAAACACACCAACATTGGTTGTCAAGCGATGGGAAAGTGTCTTCTACTTATAGCCTCAGGCCAATCAAGGCCTGGAGGAAGCCTGTCGTATCTATGTGTATGTTTGTCTCTCCACCATCGCTTGGCAACCAATGTTGGTATGTTTAGCAAAAAGAGACGGTACTAGACTTACAAAGTGTATGTCCTGGGGTCGAATTGGTTTGACTGAGCATGGCTGCAGTCAATTGACTGAAAACAAATAAAAGAATGTCTACATAGTCTTTTTTATCATCGAAAATATGTTTTTCTCGAATAAAAAAAAATCATTTAAAGATGGTTTTTGATGAATAAATAAAATAAAAACCACAAAAATTATGCAAAGAAGAAAACACGTCTTAATCCAGAAAATCCCATCGTGGGACGCGCGGAAGGTAATAATGTCAAATCGATAATGTTTATAGTATAACCAACAGGTGAGGAGTAGCTAAAAACAAAAAAAACGACGCCATTATAAGGCCCCCCCCTTAAAAATTTTTCCGGGTTTTGACACTTTAGCGACATCAAATCTCGAAAATTTTCTGGAGAAAATCTAGGGAACCGGTGTCGCTAAAGTGTCAAAATTTTCTAATTTTTGACACTTTAGCGACATCGGTTCCCTAGATTTTCTCCAGAAAATTTTCGAGATTTGATGTTGCTAAAGTGTCAAAACCCGGAAAAATTTTTAAGGGGGTGGACCAATGAAATGGCGTTTTTTTTTTTTTTTGTTTTTTAGACTTACTCTTCCCGTATTTTTCGATTTTCTGGTTATCGGAAAGACACCGGGTTTCCGACACATTTTTTATTATTTTTATTTCCAGGTAATTGAATAGTATTTTTAATTACGATAATTAAATAAATATTACATTTTCGAAATGCTTCACTTGGGTCGTCGCGTTGGTTTCAAGGGAGGTAACTCTCTGCATTTTCCATTCTGTTTGGTGGTCAAGAGATAAATAAAATAAAACTATATTTACGTTGTGATTTCGAATCCTGGCTTTGTCAGCTTTATTTTTCAAGTTTCTACAACATTTAAGTATGATAATTTAGTGTCTACAATGTCTAGTAAGGTATGTGTATATATTATGAATCAAGTAGTAATGTGTGTATATTATGAACCTAGTGATCTATGTGTGTGTATATATTATGAATCTAGTAGTGTATGTATATTATGAATCTAGTAAGGTGTATGTGTATTATGAATGGAGTAATGTATGTATGTGTATATATTATGAATCGAGTAATGTATGTACTTGTGTGTACATATTATGAATGTAGTAATGTGTGTGTGTGTATATATTATGAATCGAGCAATGTATGTACTTGTGTGTATATATTATGAATGTAGTAATGTGTGTGTGTGTGTATATATTATGAATCGAGTAATGTATATATTATGAATGGAGTAATGTATGTATGTGTATATATTATGAATCTAGTAGTGTGTGTGTATATATTATGAATCAAGTCATGTATGTATGTGTATATATTATGAATCGAGTAATGTATGTGTATATATTATGAATCTAGTAAGGTGTGTGTATATATTATGAATCGAGTAATGTGTGTGTATATATTATGAATCAAGTCATGTATGTATGTGTATATATTATGAATCGAGTAATGTATGTGTATATATTATGAATAGCGTAATATATGTGTATATATTATGAATTGAGTAATGTGTGTGTATATATTATGAATCGAGTAATGTGTGTGTGTATATATTATGAATCGAGTAATGTGTGTGTATATGTTATGAATGGAGTAATGGATGTATGTGTATTTATTATGAATCGAGTAATGTATGTGTATATATTATGAATCTAGTAAGGTGTGTGTGTATTATGAATGGAGTAATGTGTGTGCTTGTGTGTATATATTATGAATCGAGTAATGTATGTATGTGTATATATTATGAATCGAGTAATGTATGTACTTGTGTGTACATATTATGAATGTAGTAATGTGTGTGTGTATATATTATGAATCGAGTAATGTATATATTATGAATCTAGTAATGTGTGTGTATATATTATGAATCGAGTAATGTATATATTATGAATCTAGTAAGGTGTGTGTGTGTATTATGAATGGAGTAATGTGTGTGCTTGTGTGTATATATTATGAATCGAGTAATGTGTGTGTGTGTGTATATATATTATGAATCGAGTAATGTATGTATGTGTATATATTATGAATCTAGTAATGTGTGTGTATATATTATGAATCGAGTAATGTGTGTGTATATATTATGAATCAAGTCATGTATGTATGTGTATATATTATGAATCGAGTAATGTATGTGTATATATTATGAATAGCGTAATATATGTGTATATATTATGAATCGAGTAATGTGTGTGTATATATTATGAATCGAGTAATGTGTGTGCTTGTGTGTATATATTATGAATCAAGTAGTAATGTGTGTATATTATGAGCCTAGTGATCTATGTGTGTGTATATATTATGAATCGAGTAATGTATGTATATTATGAACCTAGTAATGTATGTGTATATATTATGAATTGAGTAATGTATGTGCTTGTGTGTATATATTATGAATCTAGTAATGTGTGTGTGTGTGTGTAAATATTATGAATCGAGTAATGTACATGCTTGTGTGTATATATTATAAATCTAGTAGTGAGAGTGTGTGTGTATATATTATGAATCTAGTAGTGTATGTATATTATGAATCTAGTAAGGTGTATGTGTATTATAAATGGAGTAATGTATGTATGTGTATATATTATGAATTGAGTAATGTATGTATGTGTATATATTATGAATCGAGTAATGTATGTATGTGTATATATTATGAATCGAGCAATGTATGTACTTGTGTGTATATATTATGAATGTAGTAATGTGTGTGTATATATATTATGAATCGAGTAATGTATATATTATGAATCTAGTAATGTGTGTGTATATATTATGAATGGAGTAATGTATGTATGTGTATATATTATGAATCTAGTAGTGTGTGTGTGTATATATTATGAATCGAGTAATGTGTGTGGGTATATATTATGAATCGAGTAATGTGTGTGTATATGTTATGAATGGAGTAATGGATGTATGTGTATATATTATGAATCGAGTAATGTATGTGTATATATTATGAATCTAGTAAGGTGTGTGTGTATTATGAATGGAGTAATGTGTGTGCTTGTGTGTATATATTATGAATCGAGTAATGTATGTATGTGTATATATTATGAATCTAGTAATGTGTGTGTGTGTGTATATATATTATGAATCGAGTAATGTATGTATGTGTATATATTATGAATCTAGTAATGTGTGTGTATATATTATGAATCGAGTAATGTGTGTGTATATATTATGAATCAAGTCATGTATGTATGTGTATATATTATGAATCGAGTAATGTATGTGTATATATTATGAATAGCGTAATATATGTGTATATATTATGAATCAAGTCATGTATGTATGTGTATATATTATGAATCGAGTAATGTATGTGTATATATTATGAATAGCGTAATATATGTGTATATATTATGAATCAAGTAATGTGTGTGTATATATTATGAATCGAGTAATGTGTGTGCTTGTGTGTATATATTATGAATCAAGTAGTAATGTGTGTATATTATGAGCCTAGTGATCTATGTGTGTGTATATATTATGAATCGAGTAATGTATGTATATTATGAACCTAGTAATGTATGTGTATATATTATGAATTGAGTAATGTATGTGCTTGTGTGTACATATTATGAATCTAGTAATGTGTGTGTGTGTGTGTAAATATTATGAATCGAGTAATGTACATGCTTGTGTGTATATATTATAAATCTAGTAGTGAGAGTGTGTGTGTATATATTATGAATCTAGTAGTGTATGTATATTATGAATCTAGTAAGGTGTATGTGTATTATAAATGGAGTAATGTATGTATGTGTATATATTATGAATTGAGTAATGTATGTATGTGTATATATTATGAATCGAGTAATGTATGTATGTGTATATATTATGAATCGAGCAATGTATGTACTTGTGTGTATATATTATGAATGTAGTAATGTGTGTGTATATATATTATGAATCGAGTAATGTATATATTATGAATCTAGTAATGTGTGTGTATATATTATGAATGGAGTAATGTATGTATGTGTATATATTATGAATCTAGTAGTGTGTGTGTGTATATATTATGAATCGAGTAATGTGTGTGGGTATATATTATGAATCGAGTAATGTGTGTGTATATGTTATGAATGGAGTAATGGATGTATGTGTATATATTATGAATCGAGTAATGTATGTGTATATATTATGAATCTAGTAAGGTGTGTGTGTATTATGAATGGAGTAATGTGTGTGCTTGTGTGTATATATTATGAATCGAGTAATGTATGTATGTGTATATATTATGAATCTAGTAACGTGTGTGTGTGTGTATATATATTATGAATCGAGTAATGTATGTATGTGTATATATTATGAATCTAGTAATGTGTGTGTATATATTATGAATCGAGTAATGTGTGTGTATATATTATGAATCAAGTCATGTATGTATGTGTATATATTATGAATCGAGTAATGTATGTGTATATATTATGAATAGCGTAATATATGTGTATATATTATGAATCGAGTAATGTGTGTGCTTGTGTGTATATATTATGAATCAAGTAGTAATGTGTGTATATTATGAACCTAGTGATCTATGTGTGTGTATATATTATGACTCGAGTAATGTATGTATATTATGAACCTAGTAATGTATGTGTATATATTATGAATTGAGTAATGTATGTGCTTGTGTGTATATATTATAAATCTAGTAGTGAGAGTGTGTGTGTATATATTATGAATCTAGTAGTGTATGTATATTATGAATCTAGTAAGGTGTATGTGTATTATAAATGGAGTAATGTATGTATGTGTATATATTATGAATCGAGTAATGTATGTATGTGTATATATTATGAATCGAGTAATGTATGTATGTGTATATATTATGAATCGAGTAATGTATGTACTTGTGTGTACATATTATGAATGTAGTAATGTGTGTGTGTGTATATATTATGAATCGAGCAATGTATGTACTTGTGTGTATATATTATGAATGTAGTAATGTGTGTGTGTATATATTATGAATCGAGTAATGTATATATTATGAATCTAGTAATGTGTGTGTATATATTATGAATGGAGTAATGTATGTATGTGTATATATTATGAATCTAGTAAGGTGTGTGTGTATTATGAATGGAGTAATGTGTGTGCTTGTGTGTATATATTATGAATCGAGTAATGTATGTGTATATATTATGAATCGAGTAATGTGTGTGTGTGTGTATATATATTATGAATCGAGTAATGTATGTATGTGTATATATTATGAATCTAGTAATGTGTGTGTATATATTATGAATCGAGTAATGTGTGTGTATATATTATGAATCAAGTCATGTATGTATGTGTATATATTATGAATCGAGTAATGTATGTGTATATATTATGAATAGCGTAATATATGTGTATATATTATGAATTGAGTAATGTGTGTGTATATATTATGAATCGAGTAATGTGTGTGTTTGTGTGTATATATTATGAATCAAGTAGTAATGTGTGTATATTATGAACCTAGTAATGTATGTGTATATATTATGAATCTAGTAATGTGTGTGTGTGTGTATATATATTATGAATCGAGTAATGTATGTATGTGTATATATTATGAATCTAGTAAGGTGTGTGTGTATTATGAATGGAGTAATGTGTGTGCTTGTGTGTATATATTATGAATCGAGTAATGTATGCATGTGTATATATTATGAATCTAGTAATGTGTGTGTGTGTGTATATATATTATGAATCGAGTAATGTATGTATGTGTATATATTATGAATCTAGTAATGTGTGTGTATATATTATGAATCGAGTAATGTGTGTGTATATATTATGAATCAAGTCATGTATGTATGTGTATATATTATGAATCGAGTAATGTATGTGTATATATTATGAATAGCGTAATATATGTGTATATATTATGAATCGAGTAATGTGTGTGTATATATTATGAATCGAGTAATGTGTGTGCTTGTGTGTATATATTATGAATCAAGTAGTAATGTGTGTATATTATGAACCTAGTGATCTATGTGTGTGTATATATTATGAATCAAGTAATGTATGTATATTATGAACCTAGTAATGTATGTGTATATATTATGAATTGAGTAATGTATGTGCTTGTGTGTATATATTATGAATCTAGTAATGTATGTGTGTGTGTGTAAATATTATGAATCGAGTAATGTATATGCTTGTGTGTATATATTATAAATCTAGTAGTGAGAGTGTGTGTGTATATATTATGAATCAAGTAATGTATGTATATTATGAATCTAGTAAGGTGTATGTGTATTATGAATGGAGTAATGTAGGTATGTGTATATATTATGAATCGAGTAATGTATGTATGTGTATATATTATGAATCGAGTAATGTATGTACTTGTGTGTACATATTATGAATGTAGTAATGTGTGTGTGTGTATATATTATGAATCGAGCAATGTATGTACTTGTGTGTATATATTATGAATGTAGTAATGTGTGTGTGTATATATTATGAATCGAGTAATGTATATATTATGAATCTAGTAATGTGTGTGTATATATTATGAATGGAGTAATGTATGTATGTGTATATATTATGAATGGAGTAATGTATGTATGTGTATATATTATGAATCTAGTAGTGTGTGTGTGTATATATTATGAATCGAGTAATGTGTGTGTGTATATATTATGAATCGAGTAATGTGTGTGTATATGTTATGAATGGAGTAATGGATGTATGTGTATATATTATGAATCGAGTAATGTATGTATGTGTATATATTATGAATCTAGTAATGTGTGTGTATATATTATGAATCGAGTAATGTGTGTGTATATATTATGAATCAAGTCATGTATGTATGTGTATATATTATGAATCGAGTAATGTATGTGTATATATTATGAATAGCGTAATATATGTGTATATATTATGAATCAAGTAGTAATGTGTGTATATTATGAACCTAGTGATCTATGTGTGTGTATATATTATGACTCGAGTAATGTATGTATATTATGAACCTAGTAATGTATGTGTATATATTATGAATTGAGTAATGTATGTGCTTGTGTGTATATATTATGAATCTAGTAATGTGTGTGTGTGTGTGTAAATATTATGAATCGAGTAATGTATATGCTTGTATGTATATATTATAAATCTAGTAGTGAGAGTGTGTGTGTATATATTATGAATCTAGTAGTGTATGTATATTATGAATCTAGTAAGGTGTATGTGTATTATAAATGGAGTAATGTATGTATGTGTACATATTATGAATCGAGTAATGTATGTATGTGTATATATTATGAATCGAGTAATGTATGTACTTGTGTGTACATATTATGAATGTAGTAATGTGTGTGTGTGTATATATTATGAATCGAGCAATGTATGTACTTGTGTGTATATATTATGAATGTAGTAATGTGTGTGTGTATATATTATGAATCGAGTAATGTATATATTATGAATCTAGTAATGTGTGTGTATATATTATGAATGGAGTAATGTATGTATGTGTATATATTATGAATCTAGTAAGGTGTGTGTGTATTATGAATGGAGTAATGTGTGTGCTTGTGTGTATATATTATGAATCGAGTAATGTATGTGTATATATTATGAATCGAGTAATGTGTGTGTGTGTGTATATATATTATGAATCGAGTAATGTATGTATGTGTATATATTATGAATCTAGTAATGTGTGTGTATATATTATGAATCGAGTAATGTGTGTGTATATATTATGAATCAAGTCATGTATGTATGTGTATATATTATGAATCGAGTAATGTATGTGTATATATTATGAATAGCGTAATATATGTGTATATATTATGAATTGAGTAATGTGTGTGTATATATTATGAATCGAGTAATGTGTGTGTTTGTGTGTATATATTATGAATCAAGTAGTAATGTGTGTATATTATGAACCTAGTAATGTATGTGTATATATTATGAATCTAGTAATGTGTGTGTGTGTGTATATATATTATGAATCGAGTAATGTATGTATGTGTATATATTATGAATCTAGTAAGGTGTGTGTGTATTATGAATGGAGTAATGTGTGTGCTTGTGTGTATATATTATGAATCGAGTAATGTATGCATGTGTATATATTATGAATCTAGTAATGTGTGTGTGTGTGTATATATATTATGAATCGAGTAATGTATGTATGTGTATATATTATGAATCTAGTAATGTGTGTGTATATATTATGAATCGAGTAATGTGTGTGTATATATTATGAATCAAGTCATGTATGTATGTGTATATATTATGAATCGAGTAATGTATGTGTATATATTATGAATAGCGTAATATATGTGTATATATTATGAATCGAGTAATGTGTGTGTATATATTATGAATCGAGTAATGTGTGTGCTTGTGTGTATATATTATGAATCAAGTAGTAATGTGTGTATATTATGAACCTAGTGATCTATGTGTGTGTATATATTATGAATTGAGTAATGTATGTGCTTGTGTGTATATATTATGAATCTAGTAATGTATGTGTGTGTGTGTAAATATTATGAATCGAGTAATGTATATGCTTGTGTGTATATATTATAAATCTAGTAGTGAGAGTGTGTGTGTATATATTATGAATCAAGTAATGTATGTATATTATGAATCTAGTAAGGTGTATGTGTATTATGAATGGAGTAATGTAGGTATGTGTATATATTATGAATCGAGTAATGTATGTATGTGTATATATTATGAATCGAGTAATGTATGTACTTGTGTGTACATATTATGAATGTAGTAATGTGTGTGTGTGTATATATTATGAATCGAGCAATGTATGTACTTGTGTGTATATATTATGAATGTAGTAATGTGTGTGTGTATATATTATGAATCGAGTAATGTATATATTATGAATCTAGTAATGTGTGTGTATATATTATGAATGGAGTAATGTATGTATGTGTATATATTATGAATGGAGTAATGTATGTATGTGTATATATTATGAATCTAGTAGTGTGTGTGTGTATATATTATGAATCGAGTAATGTGTGTGTGTATATATTATGAATCGAGTAATGTGTGTGTATATGTTATGAATGGAGTAATGGATGTATGTGTATATATTATGAATCGAGTAATGTATGTATGTGTATATATTATGAATCTAGTAATGTGTGTGTATATATTATGAATCGAGTAATGTGTGTGTATATATTATGAATCAAGTCATGTATGTATGTGTATATATTATGAATCGAGTAATGTATGTGTATATATTATGAATAGCGTAATATATGTGTATATATTATGAATCAAGTAGTAATGTGTGTATATTATGAACCTAGTGATCTATGTGTGTGTATATATTATGACTCGAGTAATGTATGTATATTATGAACCTAGTAATGTATGTGTATATATTATGAATTGAGTAATGTATGTGCTTGTGTGTATATATTATGAATCTAGTAATGTGTGTGTGTGTGTGTGTAAATATTATGAATCGAGTAATGTATATGCTTGTGTGTATATATTATAAATCTAGTAATGTATGTATGTGTATATATTATGAATCTAGTAACGTGTGTGTGTGTGTATATATATTATGAATCGAGTAATGTATGTATGTGTATATATTATGAATCTAGTAATGTGTGTGTATATATTATGAATCGAGTAATGTGTGTGTATATATTATGAATCAAGTCATGTATGTATGTGTATATATTATGAATCGAGTAATGTATGTGTATATATTATGAATAGCGTAATATATGTGTATATATTATGAATCGAGTAATGTGTGTGCTTGTGTGTATATATTATGAATCAAGTAGTAATGTGTGTATATTATGAACCTAGTGATCTATGTGTGTGTATATATTATGACTCGAGTAATGTATGTATATTATGAACCTAGTAATGTATGTGTATATATTATGAATTGAGTAATGTATGTGCTTGTGTGTATATATTATAAATCTAGTAGTGAGAGTGTGTGTGTATATATTATGAATCTAGTAGTGTATGTATATTATGAATCTAGTAAGGTGTATGTGTATTATAAATGGAGTAATGTATGTATGTGTATATATTATGAATTGAGTAATGTATGTATGTGTATATATTATGAATCGAGTAATGTATGTACTTGTGTGTACATATTATGAATGTAGTAATGTGTGTGTGTGTATATATTATGAATCGAGCAATGTATGTACTTGTGTGTATATATTATGAATGTAGTAATGTGTGTGTGTATATATTATGAATCGAGTAATGTATATATTATGAATCTAGTAATGTGTGTGTATATATTATGAATGGAGTAATGTATGTATGTGTATATATTATGAATCTAGTAAGGTGTGTGTGTATTATGAATGGAGTAATGTGTGTGCTTGTGTGTATATATTATGAATCGAGTAATGTATGTGTATATATTATGAATCGAGTAATGTGTGTGTGTGTGTATATATATTATGAATCGAGTAATGTATGTATGTGTATATATTATGAATCTTGTAATGTGTGTGTATATATTATGAATCGAGTAATGTGTGTGTATATATTATGAATCAAGTCATGTATGTATGTGTATATATTATGAATCGAGTAATGTATGTGTATATATTATGAATAGCGTAATATATGTGTATATATTATGAATTGAGTAATGTGTGTGTATATATTATGAATCGAGTAATGTGTGTGTTTGTGTGTATATATTATGAATCAAGTAGTAATGTGTGTATATTATGAACCTAGTGATCTATGTGTGTGTATATATTATGAATCGAGTAATGTATGTATATTATGAACCTAGTAATGTATGTGTATATATTATGAATCTAGTAATGTGTGTGTGTGTGTATATATATTATGAATCGAGTAATGTATGTATGTGTATATATTATGAATCTAGTAAGGTGTGTGTGTATTATGAATGGAGTAATGTGTGTGCTTGTGTGTATATATTATGAATCGAGTAATGTATGCATGTGTATATATTATGAATCTAGTAATGTGTGTGTGTGTGTATATATATTATGAATCGAGTAATGTATGTATGTGTATATATTATGAATCTAGTAATGTGTGTGTATATATTATGAATCGAGTAATGTGTGTGTATATATTATGAATCAAGTCATGTATGTATGTGTATATATTATGAATCGAGTAATGTATGTGTATATATTATGAATAGCGTAATATATGTGTATATATTATGAATCGAGTAATGTGTGTGTATATATTATGAATCGAGTAATGTGTGTGCTTGTGTGTATATATTATGAATCAAGTAGTAATGTGTGTATATTATGAACCTAGTGATCTATGTGTGTGTATATATTATGAATCAAGTAATGTATGTATATTATGAACCTAGTAATGTATGTGTATATATTATGAATTGAGTAATGTATGTGCTTGTGTGTATATATTATGAATCTAGTAATGTATGTGTGTGTGTGTAAATATTATGAATCGAGTAATGTATATGCTTGTGTGTATATATTATAAATCTAGTAGTGAGAGTGTGTGTGTATATATTATGTATCAAGTAATGTATGTATATTATGAATCTAGTAAGGTGTATGTGTATTATGAATGGAGTAATGTAGGTATGTGTATATATTATGAATCGAGTAATGTATGTATGTGTATATATTATGAATCGAGTAATGTATGTACTTGTGTGTACATATTATGAATGTAGTAATGTGTGTGTGTGTATATATTATGAATCGAGCAATGTATGTACTTGTGTGTATATATTATGAATGTAGTAATGTGTGTGTGTATATATTATGAATCGAGTAATGTATATATTATGAATCTAGTAATGTGTGTGTATATATTATGAATGGAGTAATGTATGTATGTGTATATATTATGAATCTAGTAGTGTGTGTGTGTGTATATATTATGAATCGAGTAATGTGTGTGTGTATATATTATGAATCGAGTAATGTGTGTGTATATGTTATGAATGGAGTAATGGATGTATGTGTATATATTATGAATCGAGTAATGTATGTATATATATTATGAATCTAGTAAGGTGTGTGTGTATTATGAATGGAGTAATGTGTGTGCTTGTGTGTATATATTATGAATCGAGTAATGTATGTATGTGTATATATTATGAATCTAGTAATGTGTGTGTATATATTATGAATCGAGTAATGTGTGTGTATATATTATGAATCAAGTCATGTATGTATGTGTATATATTATGAATCGAGTAATGTATGTGTATATATTATGAATAGCGTAATATATGTGTATATATTATGAATTGAGTAATGTGTGTGTATATATTATGAATCGAGTAATGTGTGTGTTTGTGTGTATATATTATGAATCAAGTAGTAATGTGTGTATATTATGAACCTAGTAATGTATGTGTATATATTATGAATCTAGTAATGTGTGTGTGTGTGTATATATATTATGAATCGAGTAATGTATGTATGTGTATATATTATGAATCTAGTAAGGTGTGTGTGTATTATGAATGGAGTAATGTGTGTGCTTGTGTGTATATATTATGAATCGAGTAATGTATGCATGTGTATATATTATGAATCTAGTAATGTGTGTGTGTGTGTATATATATTATGAATCGAGTAATGTATGTATGTGTATATATTATGAATCTAGTAATGTGTGTGTATATATTATGAATCGAGTAATGTGTGTGTATATATTATGAATCAAGTCATGTATGTATGTGTATATATTATGAATCGAGTAATGTATGTGTATATATTATGAATAGCGTAATATATGTGTATATATTATGAATCGAGTAATGTGTGTGTATATATTATGAATCGAGTAATGTGTGTGCTTGTGTGTATATATTATGAATCAAGTAGTAATGTGTGTATATTATGAACCTAGTGATCTATGTGTGTGTATATATTATGAATTGAGTAATGTATGTGCTTGTGTGTATATATTATGAATCTAGTAATGTATGTGTGTGTGTGTAAATATTATGAATCGAGTAATGTATATGCTTGTGTGTATATATTATAAATCTAGTAGTGAGAGTGTGTGTGTATATATTATGAATCAAGTAATGTATGTATATTATGAATCTAGTAAGGTGTATGTGTATTATGAATGGAGTAATGTAGGTATGTGTATATATTATGAATCGAGTAATGTATGTATGTGTATATATTATGAATCGAGTAATGTATGTACTTGTGTGTACATATTATGAATGTAGTAATGTGTGTGTGTGTATATATTATGAATCGAGCAATGTATGTACTTGTGTGTATATATTATGAATGTAGTAATGTGTGTGTGTATATATTATGAATCGAGTAATGTATATATTATGAATCTAGTAATGTGTGTGTATATATTATGAATGGAGTAATGTATGTATGTGTATATATTATGAATGGAGTAATGTATGTATGTGTATATATTATGAATCTAGTAGTGTGTGTGTGTATATATTATGAATCGAGTAATGTGTGTGTGTATATATTATGAATCGAGTAATGTGTGTGTATATGTTATGAATGGAGTAATGGATGTATGTGTATATATTATGAATCGAGTAATGTATGTATGTGTATATATTATGAATCTAGTAATGTGTGTGTATATATTATGAATCGAGTAATGTGTGTGTATATATTATGAATCAAGTCATGTATGTATGTGTATATATTATGAATCGAGTAATGTATGTGTATATATTATGAATAGCGTAATATATGTGTATATATTATGAATCAAGTAGTAATGTGTGTATATTATGAACCTAGTGATCTATGTGTGTGTATATATTATGACTCGAGTAATGTATGTATATTATGAACCTAGTAATGTATGTGTATATATTATGAATTGAGTAATGTATGTGCTTGTGTGTATATATTATGAATCTAGTAATGTGTGTGTGTGTGTGTGTAAATATTATGAATCGAGTAATGTATATGCTTGTGTGTATATATTATAAATCTAGTAATGTATGTATGTGTATATATTATGAATCTAGTAACGTGTGTGTGTGTGTATATATATTATGAATCGAGTAATGTATGTATGTGTATATATTATGAATCTAGTAATGTGTGTGTATATATTATGAATCGAGTAATGTGTGTGTATATATTATGAATCAAGTCATGTATGTATGTGTATATATTATGAATCGAGTAATGTATGTGTATATATTATGAATAGCGTAATATATGTGTATATATTATGAATCGAGTAATGTGTGTGCTTGTGTGTATATATTATGAATCAAGTAGTAATGTGTGTATATTATGAACCTAGTGATCTATGTGTGTGTATATATTATGACTCGAGTAATGTATGTATATTATGAACCTAGTAATGTATGTGTATATATTATGAATTGAGTAATGTATGTGCTTGTGTGTATATATTATAAATCTAGTAGTGAGAGTGTGTGTGTATATATTATGAATCTAGTAGTGTATGTATATTATGAATCTAGTAAGGTGTATGTGTATTATAAATGGAGTAATGTATGTATGTGTATATATTATGAATTGAGTAATGTATGTATGTGTATATATTATGAATCGAGTAATGTATGTACTTGTGTGTACATATTATGAATGTAGTAATGTGTGTGTGTGTATATATTATGAATCGAGCAATGTATGTACTTGTGTGTATATATTATGAATGTAGTAATGTGTGTGTGTATATATTATGAATCGAGTAATGTATATATTATGAATCTAGTAATGTGTGTGTATATATTATGAATGGAGTAATGTATGTATGTGTATATATTATGAATCTAGTAAGGTGTGTGTGTATTATGAATGGAGTAATGTGTGTGCTTGTGTGTATATATTATGAATCGAGTAATGTATGTGTATATATTATGAATCGAGTAATGTGTGTGTGTGTGTATATATATTATGAATCGAGTAATGTATGTATGTGTATATATTATGAATCTTGTAATGTGTGTGTATATATTATGAATCGAGTAATGTGTGTGTATATATTATGAATCAAGTCATGTATGTATGTGTATATATTATGAATCGAGTAATGTATGTGTATATATTATGAATAGCGTAATATATGTGTATATATTATGAATTGAGTAATGTGTGTGTATATATTATGAATCGAGTAATGTGTGTGTTTGTGTGTATATATTATGAATCAAGTAGTAATGTGTGTATATTATGAACCTAGTGATCTATGTGTGTGTATATATTATGAATCGAGTAATGTATGTATATTATGAACCTAGTAATGTATGTGTATATATTATGAATCTAGTAATGTGTGTGTGTGTGTATATATATTATGAATCGAGTAATGTATGTATGTGTATATATTATGAATCTAGTAAGGTGTGTGTGTATTATGAATGGAGTAATGTGTGTGCTTGTGTGTATATATTATGAATCGAGTAATGTATGCATGTGTATATATTATGAATCTAGTAATGTGTGTGTGTGTGTATATATATTATGAATCGAGTAATGTATGTATGTGTATATATTATGAATCTAGTAATGTGTGTGTATATATTATGAATCGAGTAATGTGTGTGTATATATTATGAATCAAGTCATGTATGTATGTGTATATATTATGAATCGAGTAATGTATGTGTATATATTATGAATAGCGTAATATATGTGTATATATTATGAATCGAGTAATGTGTGTGTATATATTATGAATCGAGTAATGTGTGTGCTTGTGTGTATATATTATGAATCAAGTAGTAATGTGTGTATATTATGAACCTAGTGATCTATGTGTGTGTATATATTATGAATCAAGTAATGTATGTATATTATGAACCTAGTAATGTATGTGTATATATTATGAATTGAGTAATGTATGTGCTTGTGTGTATATATTATGAATCTAGTAATGTATGTGTGTGTGTGTAAATATTATGAATCGAGTAATGTATATGCTTGTGTGTATATATTATAAATCTAGTAGTGAGAGTGTGTGTGTATATATTATGTATCAAGTAATGTATGTATATTATGAATCTAGTAAGGTGTATGTGTATTATGAATGGAGTAATGTAGGTATGTGTATATATTATGAATCGAGTAATGTATGTATGTGTATATATTATGAATCGAGTAATGTATGTACTTGTGTGTACATATTATGAATGTAGTAATGTGTGTGTGTGTATATATTATGAATCGAGCAATGTATGTACTTGTGTGTATATATTATGAATGTAGTAATGTGTGTGTGTATATATTATGAATCGAGTAATGTATATATTATGAATCTAGTAATGTGTGTGTATATATTATGAATGGAGTAATGTATGTATGTGTATATATTATGAATCTAGTAGTGTGTGTGTGTGTATATATTATGAATCGAGTAATGTGTGTGTGTATATATTATGAATCGAGTAATGTGTGTGTATATGTTATGAATGGAGTAATGGATGTATGTGTATATATTATGAATCGAGTAATGTATGTATATATATTATGAATCTAGTAAGGTGTGTGTGTATTATGAATGGAGTAATGTGTGTGCTTGTGTGTATATATTATGAATCGAGTAATGTATGTATGTGTATATATTATGAATCTAGTAATGTGTGTGTATATATTATGAATCGAGTAATGTGTGTGTATATATTATGAATCAAGTCATGTATGTATGTGTATATATTATGAATCGAGTAATGTGTGTGTATATATTATGAATCAAGTCATGTATGTATGTGTATATATTATGAATCGAGTAATGTATGTGTATATATTATGAATAGCGTAATATATGTTTATATATTATGAATCGAGTAATGTGTGTGCTTGTGTGTATATATTATGAATCAAGTAGTAATGTGTGTATATTATGAACCTAGTGATCTATGTGTGTGTATATATTATGACTCGAGTAATGTATGTATATTATGAACCTAGTAATGTATGTGTATATATTATGAATTGAGTAATGTATGTGCTTGTGTGTATATATTATGAATCTAGTAATGTGTGTGTGTGTGTGTAAATATTATGAATCGAGTAATGTATATGCTTGTGTGTATATATTATAAATCTAGTAGTGAGAGTGTGTGTGTATATATTATGAATCTAGTAGTGTATGTATATTATGAATCTAGTAAGGTGTATGTGTATTATAAATGGAGTAATGTATGTATGTGTATATATTATGAATCGAGTAATGTATGTATGTGTATATATTATGAATCGAGTAATGTATGTACTTGTGTGTACATATTATGAATGTAGTAATGTGTGTGTGTGTATATATTATGAATCGAGCAATGTATGTACTTGTGTGTATATATTATGAATGTAGTAATGTGTGTGTGTATATATTATGAATCGAGTAATGTATATATTATGAATCTAGTAATGTGTGTGTATATATTATGAATGGAGTAATGTATGTATGTGTATATATTATGAATCTAGTAAGGTGTGTGTGTATTATGAATGGAGTAATGTGTGTGCTTGTGTGTATATATTATGAATCGAGTAATGTATGTGTATATATTATGAATCGAGTAATGTGTGTGTGTGTGTATATATATTATGAATCGAGTAATGTATGTATGTGTATATATTATGAATCTTGTAATGTGTGTGTATATATTATGAATCGAGTAATGTGTGTGTATATATTATGAATCAAGTCATGTATGTATGTGTATATATTATGAATCGAGTAATGTATGTGTATATATTATGAATAGCGTAATATATGTGTATATATTATGAATTGAGTAATGTGTGTGTATATATTATGAATCGAGTAATGTGTGTGTTTGTGTGTATATATTATGAATCAAGTAGTAATGTGTGTATATTATGAACCTAGTGATCTATGTGTGTGTATATATTATGAATCGAGTAATGTATGTATATTATGAACCTAGTAATGTATGTGTATATATTATGAATCTAGTAATGTGTGTGTGTGTGTATATATATTATGAATCGAGTAATGTATGTATGTGTATATATTATGAATCTAGTAAGGTGTGTGTGTATTATGAATGGAGTAATGTGTGTGCTTGTGTGTATATATTATGAATCGAGTAATGTATGCATGTGTATATATTATGAATCTAGTAATGTGTGTGTGTGTGTATATATATTATGAATCGAGTAATGTATGTATGTGTATATATTATGAATCTAGTAATGTGTGTGTATATATTATGAATCGAGTAATGTGTGTGTATATATTATGAATCAAGTCATGTATGTATGTGTATATATTATGAATCGAGTAATGTATGTGTATATATTATGAATAGCGTAATATATGTGTATATATTATGAATCGAGTAATGTGTGTGTATATATTATGAATCGAGTAATGTGTGTGCTTGTGTGTATATATTATGAATCAAGTAGTAATGTGTGTATATTATGAACCTAGTGATCTATGTGTGTGTATATATTATGAATCAAGTAATGTATGTATATTATGAACCTAGTAATGTATGTGTATATATTATGAATTGAGTAATGTATGTGCTTGTGTGTATATATTATGAATCTAGTAATGTATGTGTGTGTGTGTAAATATTATGAATCGAGTAATGTATATGCTTGTGTGTATATATTATAAATCTAGTAGTGAGAGTGTGTGTGTATATATTATGTATCAAGTAATGTATGTATATTATGAATCTAGTAAGGTGTATGTGTATTATGAATGGAGTAATGTAGGTATGTGTATATATTATGAATCGAGTAATGTATGTATGTGTATATATTATGAATCGAGTAATGTATGTACTTGTGTGTACATATTATGAATGTAGTAATGTGTGTGTGTGTATATATTATGAATCGAGCAATGTATGTACTTGTGTGTATATATTATGAATGTAGTAATGTGTGTGTGTATATATTATGAATCGAGTAATGTATATATTATGAATCTAGTAATGTGTGTGTATATATTATGAATGGAGTAATGTATGTATGTGTATATATTATGAATCTAGTAGTGTGTGTGTGTGTATATATTATGAATCGAGTAATGTGTGTGTGTATATATTATGAATCGAGTAATGTGTGTGTATATGTTATGAATGGAGTAATGGATGTATGTGTATATATTATGAATCGAGTAATGTATGTATATATATTATGAATCTAGTAAGGTGTGTGTGTATTATGAATGGAGTAATGTGTGTGCTTGTGTGTATATATTATGAATCGAGTAATGTATGTATGTGTATATATTATGAATCTAGTAATGTGTGTGTATATATTATGAATCGAGTAATGTGTGTGTATATATTATGAATCAAGTCATGTATGTATGTGTATATATTATGAATCGAGTAATGTGTGTGTATATATTATGAATCAAGTCATGTATGTATGTGTATATATTATGAATCGAGTAATGTATGTGTATATATTATGAATAGCGTAATATATGTTTATATATTATGAATCGAGTAATGTGTGTGCTTGTGTGTATATATTATGAATCAAGTAGTAATGTGTGTATATTATGAACCTAGTGATCTATGTGTGTGTATATATTATGACTCGAGTAATGTATGTATATTATGAACCTAGTAATGTATGTGTATATATTATGAATTGAGTAATGTATGTGCTTGTGTGTATATATTATGAATCTAGTAATGTGTGTGTGTGTGTGTAAATATTATGAATCGAGTAATGTATATGCTTGTGTGTATATATTATAAATCTAGTAGTGAGAGTGTGTGTGTATATATTATGAATCTAGTAGTGTATGTATATTATGAATCTAGTAAGGTGTATGTGTATTATAAATGGAGTAATGTATGTATGTGTATATATTATGAATCGAGTAATGTATGTATGTGTATATATTATGAATCGAGTAATGTATGTACTTGTGTGTACATATTATGAATGTAGTAATGTGTGTGTGTGTATATATTATGAATCGAGCAATGTATGTACTTGTGTGTATATATTATGAATGTAGTAATGTGTGTGTGTATATATTATGAATCGAGTAATGTATATATTATGAATCTAGTAATGTGTGTGTATATATTATGAATGGAGTAATGTATGTATGTGTATATATTATGAATCTAGTAAGGTGTGTGTGTATTATGAATGGAGTAATGTGTGTGCTTGTGTGTATATATTATGAATCGAGTAATGTATGTGTATATATTATGAATCGAGTAATGTGTGTGTGTGTGTATATATATTATGAATCGAGTAATGTATGTATGTGTATATATTATGAATCTTGTAATGTGTGTGTATATATTATGAATCGAGTAATGTGTGTGTATATATTATGAATCAAGTCATGTATGTATGTGTATATATTATGAATCGAGTAATGTATGTGTATATATTATGAATAGCGTAATATATGTGTATATATTATGAATTGAGTAATGTGTGTGTATATATTATGAATCGAGTAATGTGTGTGTTTGTGTGTATATATTATGAATCAAGTAGTAATGTGTGTATATTATGAACCTAGTGATCTATGTGTGTGTATATATTATGAATCGAGTAATGTATGTATATTATGAACCTAGTAATGTATGTGTATATATTATGAATCTAGTAATGTGTGTGTGTGTGTATATATATTATGAATCGAGTAATGTATGTATGTGTATATATTATGAATCTAGTAAGGTGTGTGTGTATTATGAATGGAGTAATGTGTGTGCTTGTGTGTATATATTATGAATCGAGTAATGTATGTATGTGTATATATTATGAATCTAGTAATGTGTGTGTGTGTGTATATATATTATGAATCGAGTAATGTATGTATGTGTATATATTATGAATCTAGTAATGTGTGTGTATATATTATGAATCGAGTAATGTGTGTGTATATATTATGAATCAAGTCATGTATGTATGTGTATATATTATGAATCGAGTAATGTATGTGTATATATTATGAATAGCGTAATATATGTGTATATATTATGAATCGAGTAATGTGTGTGTATATATTATGAATCGAGTAATGTGTGTGCTTGTGTGTATATATTATGAATCAAGTAGTAATGTGTGTATATTATGAACCTAGTGATCTATGTGTGTGTATATATTATGAATCAAGTAATGTATGTATATTATGAACCTAGTAATGTATGTGTATATATTATGAATTGAGTAATGTATGTGCTTGTGTGTATATATTATGAATCTAGTAATGTATGTGTGTGTGTGTAAATATTATGAATCGAGTAATGTATATGCTTGTGTGTATATATTATAAATCTAGTAGTGAGAGTGTGTGTGTATATATTATGAATCTAGTAGTGTATGTATATTATGAATCTAGTAAGGTGTATGTGTATTATGAATGGAGTAATGTAGGTATGTGTATATATTATGAATCGAGTAATGTATGTATGTGTATATATTATGAATCGAGTAATGTATGTACTTGTGTGTACATATTATGAATGTAGTAATGTGTGTGTGTGTATATATTATGAATCGAGCAATGTATGTACTTGTGTGTATATATTATGAATGTAGTAATGTGTGTGTGTATATATTATGAATCGAGTAATGTATATATTATGAATCTAGTAATGTGTGTGTATATATTATGAATGGAGTAATGTATGTATGTGTATATATTATGAATCTAGTAGTGTGTGTGTGTATATATTATGAATCGAGTAATGTGTGTGTGTATATATTATGAATCGAGTAATGTGTGTGTATATGTTATGAATGGAGTAATGGATGTATGTGTATATATTATGAATCGAGTATTGTATGTGTATATATTATGAATCTAGTAAGGTGTGTGTGTATTATGAATGGAGTAATGTGTGTGCTTGTGTGTATATATTATGAATCGAGTAATGTATGTATGTGTATATATTATGAATCTAGTAATGTGTGTGTGTGTGTGTGTGTATATATATTATGAATCGAGTAATGTATGTATGTGTATATATTATGAATCTAGTAATGTGTGTGTATATATTATGAATCGAGTAATGTGTGTGTATATATTATGAATCAAGTCATGTATGTATGTGTATATATTATGAATCGAGTAATGTATGTGTATATATTATGAATAGCGTAATATATGTGTATATATTATGAATCGAGTAATGTGTGTGTATATATTATGAATCGAGTAATGTGTGTGCTTGTGTGTATATATTATGAATCAAGTAGTAATGTGTGTATATTATGAGCCTAGTGATCTATGTGTGTGTATATATTATGAATCGAGTAATGTATGTATATTATGAACCTAGTAATGTATGTGTATATATTATGAATTGAGTAATGTATGTGCTTGTGTGTATATATTATGAATCTAGTAATGTGTGTGTGTGTGTAAATATTATGAATCGAGTAATGTACATGCTTGTGTGTATATATTATAAATCTAGTAGTGAGAGTGTGTGTGTATATATTATGAATCTAGTAGTGTATGTATATTATGAATCTAGTAAGGTGTATGTGTATTATAAATGGAGTA
Organism: Octopus bimaculoides; assembly: GCF_046866305.1. Lineage (NCBI taxonomy): Eukaryota > Metazoa > Mollusca > Cephalopoda > Octopoda > Octopodidae > Octopus > Octopus bimaculoides. The sequence continues at coordinate 58,254 of NW_028315345.1, read as the reverse complement.
ATGTATGTATGTGTATATATTATGAATTGAGTAATGTATGTATGTGTATATATTATGAATCGAGTAATGTATGTATGTGTATATATTATGAATCGAGCAATGTATGTACTTGTGTGTATATATTATGAATGTAGTAATGTGTGTGTATATATATTATGAATCGAGTAATGTATATATTATGAATCTAGTAATGTGTGTGTATATATTATGAATGGAGTAATGTATGTATGTGTATATATTATGAATCTAGTAGTGTGTGTGTGTATATATTATGAATCGAGTAATGTGTGTGGGTATATATTATGAATCGAGTAATGTGTGTGTATATGTTATGAATGGAGTAATGGATGTATGTGTATATATTATGAATCGAGTAATGTATGTGTATATATTATGAATCTAGTAAGGTGTGTGTGTATTATGAATGGAGTAATGTGTGTGCTTGTGTGTATATATTATGAATCGAGTAATGTATGTATGTGTATATATTATGAATCTAGTAATGTGTGTGTGTGTGTATATATATTATGAATCGAGTAATGTATGTATGTGTATATATTATGAATCTAGTAATGTGTGTGTATATATTATGAATCGAGTAATGTGTGTGTATATATTATGAATCAAGTCATGTATGTATGTGTATATATTATGAATCGAGTAATGTATGTGTATATATTATGAATAGCGTAATATATGTGTATATATTATGAATCGAGTAATGTGTGTGCTTGTGTGTATATATTATGAATCAAGTAGTAATGTGTGTATATTATGAACCTAGTGATCTATGTGTGTGTATATATTATGACTCGAGTAATGTATGTATATTATGAACCTAGTAATGTATGTGTATATATTATGAATTGAGTAATGTATGTGCTTGTGTGTATATATTATGAATCTAGTAATGTGTGTGTGTGTGTGTAAATATTATGAATCGAGTAATGTATATGCTTGTGTGTATATATTATAAATCTAGTAGTGAGAGTGTGTGTGTATATATTATGAATCTAGTAGTGTATGTATATTATGAATCTAGTAAGGTGTATGTGTATTATAAATGGAGTAATGTATGTATGTGTATATATTATGAATCGAGTAATGTATGTATGTGTATATATTATGAATCGAGTAATGTATGTACTTGTGTGTACATATTATGAATGTAGTAATGTGTGTGTGTGTATATATTATGAATCGAGCAATGTATGTACTTGTGTGTATATATTATGAATGTAGTAATGTGTGTGTGTATATATTATGAATCGAGTAATGTATATATTATGAATCTAGTAATGTGTGTGTATATATTATGAATGGAGTAATGTATGTATGTGTATATATTATGAATCTAGTAAGGTGTGTGTGTATTATGAATGGAGTAATGTGTGTGCTTGTGTGTATATATTATGAATCGAGTAATGTATGTGTATATATTATGAATCGAGTAATGTGTGTGTGTGTGTATATATATTATGAATCGAGTAATGTATGTATGTGTATATATTATGAATCTAGTAATGTGTGTGTATATATTATGAATCGAGTAATGTGTGTGTATATATTATGAATCAAGTCATGTATGTATGTGTATATATTATGAATCGAGTAATGTATGTGTATATATTATGAATAGCGTAATATATGTGTATATATTATGAATTGAGTAATGTGTGTGTATATATTATGAATCGAGTAATGTGTGTGTTTGTGTGTATATATTATGAATCAAGTAGTAATGTGTGTATATTATGAACCTAGTGATCTATGTGTGTGTATATATTATGAATCGAGTAATGTATGTATATTATGAACCTAGTAATGTATGTGTATATATTATGAATCTAGTAATGTGTGTGTGTGTGTATATATATTATGAATCGAGTAATGTATGTATGTGTATATATCATGAATCTAGTAAGGTGTGTGTGTATTATGAATGGAGTAATGTGTGTGCTTGTGTGTATATATTATGAATCGAGTAATGTATGTATGTGTATATATTATGAATCTAGTAATGTGTGTGTGTGTGTATATATATTATGAATCGAGTAATGTATGTATGTGTATATATTATGAATCTAGTAATGTGTGTGTATATATTATGAATCGAGTAATGTGTGTGTATATATTATGAATAGCGTAATATATGTGTATATATTATGAATCGAGTAATGTGTGTGTATATATTATGAATCGAGTAATGTGTGTGCTTGTGTGTATATATTATGAATCAAGTAGTAATGTGTGTATATTATGAACCTAGTGATCTATGTGTGTGTATATATTATGAATCAAGTAATGTATGTATATTATGAACCTAGTAATGTATGTGTATATATTATGAATTGAGTAATGTATGTGCTTGTGTGTATATATTATGAATCTAGTAATGTATGTGTGTGTGTGTAAATATTATGAATCGAGTAATGTATATGCTTGTGTGTATATATTATAAATCTAGTAGTGAGAGTGTGTGTGTATATATTATGAATCTAGTAGTGTATGTATATTATGAATCTAGTAAGGTGTATGTGTATTATGAATGGAGTAATGTAGGTATGTGTATATATTATGAATCGAGTAATGTATGTATGTGTATATATTATGAATCGAGTAATGTATGTACTTGTGTGTACATATTATGAATGTAGTAATGTGTGTGTGTGTATATATTATGAATCGAGCAATGTATGTACTTGTGTGTATATATTATGAATGTAGTAATGTGTGTGTGTATATATTATGAATCGAGTAATGTATATATTATGAATCTAGTAATGTGTGTGTATATATTATGAATGGAGTAATGTATGTATGTGTATATATTATGAATCTAGTAGTGTGTGTGTGTATATATTATGAATCGAGTAATGTGTGTGTGTATATATTATGAATCGAGTAATGTGTGTGTATATGTTATGAATGGAGTAATGGATGTATGTGTATATATTATGAATCGAGTAATGTATGTGTATATATTATGAATCTAGTAAGGTGTGTGTGTATTATGAATGGAGTAATGTGTGTGCTTGTGTGTATATATTATGAATCGAGTAATGTATGTATGTGTATATATTATGAATCTAGTAATGTGTGTGTGTGTGTATATATATTATGAATCGAGTAATGTATGTATGTGTATATATTATGAATCTAGTAATGTGTGTGTATATATTATGAATCGAGTAATGTGTGTGTATATATTATGAATCAAGTCATGTATGTATGTGTATATATTATGAATCGAGTAATGTATGTGTATATATTATGAATAGCGTAATATATGTGTATATATTATGAATCGAGTAATGTGTGTGCTTGTGTGTATATATTATGAATCAAGTAGTAATGTGTGTATATTATGAACCTAGTGATCTATGTGTGTGTATATATTATGACTCGAGTAATGTATGTATATTATGAACCTAGTAATGTATGTGTATATATTATGAATTGAGTAATGTATGTGCTTGTGTGTATATATTATGAATCTAGTAATGTGTGTGTGTGTGTGTAAATATTATGAATCGAGTAATGTATATGCTTGTGTGTATATATTATAAATCTAGTAGTGAGAGTGTGTGTGTATATATTATGAATCTAGTAGTGTATGTATATTATGAATCTAGTAAGGTGTATGTGTATTATAAATGGAGTAATGTATGTATGTGTATATATTATGAATCGAGTAATGTATGTATGTGTATATATTATGAATCGAGTAATGTATGTACTTGTGTGTACATATTATGAATGTAGTAATGTGTGTGTGTGTATATATTATGAATCGAGCAATGTATGTACTTGTGTGTATATATTATGAATGTAGTAATGTGTGTGTGTATATATTATGAATCGAGTAATGTATATATTATGAATCTAGTAATGTGTGTGTATATATTATGAATGGAGTAATGTATGTATGTGTATATATTATGAATCTAGTAAGGTGTGTGTGTATTATGAATGGAGTAATGTGTGTGCTTGCGTGTATATATTATGAATCGAGTAATGTATGTGTATATATTATGAATCGAGTAATGTGTGTGTGTGTGTATATATATTATGAATCGAGTAATGTATGTATGTGTATATATTATGAATCTAGTAATGTGTGTGTATATATTATGAATCGAGTAATGTGTGTGTATATATTATGAATCAAGTCATGTATGTATGTGTATATATTATGAATCGAGTAATGTATGTGTATATATTATGAATAGCGTAATATACGTGTATATATTATGAATTGAGTAATGTGTGTGTATATATTATGAATCGAGTAATGTGTGTGTTTGTGTGTATATATTATGAATCAAGTAGTAATGTGTGTATATTATGAACCTAGTGATCTATGTGTGTGTATATATTATGAATCGAGTAATGTATGTATATTATGAACCTAGTAATGTATGTGTATATATTATGAATCTAGTAATGTGTGTGTGTGTGTATATATATTATGAATCGAGTAATGTATGTATGTGTATATATTATGAATCTAGTAAGGTGTGTGTGTATTATGAATGGAGTAATGTGTGTGCTTGTGTGTATATATTATGAATCGAGTAATGTATGTATGTGTATATATTATGAATCTAGTAATGTGTGTGTGTGTGTATATATATTATGAATCGAGTAATGTATGTATGTGTATATATTATGAATCTAGTAATGTGTGTGTATATATTATGAATCGAGTAACGTGTGTGTATATATTATGAATCAAGTCATGTATGTATGTGTATATATTATGAATCGAGTAATGTATGTGTATATATTATGAATAGCGTAATATATGTGTATATATTATGAATCGAGTAATGTGTGTGTATATATTATGAATCGAGTAATGTGTGTGCTTGTGTGTATATATTATGAATCAAGTAGTAATGTGTGTATATTATGAACCTAGTGATCTATGTGTGTGTATATATTATGAATCAAGTAATGTATGTATATTATGAACCTAGTAATGTATGTGTATATATTATGAATTGAGTAATGTATGTGCTTGTGTGTATATATTATGAATCTAGTAATGTATGTGTGTGTGTGTAAATATTATGAATCGAGTAATGTATATGCTTGTGTGTATATATTATAAATCTAGTAGTGAGAGTGTGTGTGTATATATTATGAATCTAGTAGTGTATGTATATTATGAATCTAGTAAGGTGTATGTGTATTATGAATGGAGTAATGTAGGTATGTGTATATATTATGAATCGAGTAATGTATGTATGTGTATATATTATGAATCGAGTAATGTATGTACTTGTGTGTACATATTATGAATGTAGTAATGTGTGTGTGTGTATATATTATGAATCGAGCAATGTATGTACTTGTGTGTATATATTATGAATGTAGTAATGTGTGTGTGTATATATTATGAATCGAGTAATGTATATATTATGAATCTAGTAATGTGTGTGTATATATTATGAATGGAGTAATGTATGTATGTGTATATATTATGAATCTAGTAGTGTGTGTGTGTATATATTATGAATCGAGTAATGTGTGTGTGTATATATTATGAATCGAGTAATGTGTGTGTATATGTTATGAATGGAGTAATGGATGTATGTGTATATATTATGAATCGAGTATTGTATGTGTATATATTATGAATCTAGTAAGGTGTGTGTGTATTATGAATGGAGTAATGTGTGTGCTTGTGTGTATATATTATGAATCGAGTAATGTATGTATGTGTATATATTATGAATCTAGTAATGTGTGTGTGTGTGTGTGTGTATATATATTATGAATCGAGTAATGTATGTATGTGTATATATTATGAATCTAGTAATGTGTGTGTATATATTATGAATCGAGTAATGTGTGTGTATATATTATGAATCAAGTCATGTATGTATGTGTATATATTATGAATCGAGTAATGTATGTGTATATATTATGAATAGCGTAATATATGTGTATATATTATGAATCGAGTAATGTGTGTGTATATATTATGAATCGAGTAATGTGTGTGCTTGTGTGTATATATTATGAATCAAGTAGTAATGTGTGTATATTATGAACCTAGTGATCTATGTGTGTGTATATATTATGAATCGAGTAATGTATGTATATTATGAACCTAGTAATGTATGTGTATATACTATGAATTGAGTAATGTATGTGCTTGTGTGTATATATTATGAATCTAGTAATGTGTGTGTGTGTGTGTAAATATTATGAATCGAGTAATATATATGCTTGTGTGTATATATTATAAATCTAGTAGTGAGAGTGTGTGTGTATATATTATGAATCTAGTAGTGTATGTATATTATGAATCTAGTAAGGTGTATGTGTATTATGAATGGAGTAATGTATGTATGTGTATATATTATGAATCGAGTAATGTATGTATGTGTATATATTATGAATCTAGTAAGGTGTGTGTGTATTATGAATGGAGTAATGTGTGTGCTTGTGTGTATATATTATGAATCGAGTAATGTATGTATGTGTATATATTATGAATCTAGTAATGTGTGTGTGTGTGTATATATATTATGAATCGAGTAATGTATGTATGTGTATATATTATGAATCTAGTAATGTGTGTGTATATATTATGAATCAAGTCATGTATGTATGTGTATATATCATGAATCGAGTAATGTATGTGTATATATTATGAATAGCGTAATATATGTGTATATATTATGTATCGAGTAATGTGTGTGTATATATTATGAATCGAGTAATGTGTGTGCTTGTGTGTATATATTATGAATCAAGTAGTAATGTGTGTATATTATGAACCTAGTGATCTATGTGTGTGTATATATTATGAATCGAGTAATGTATGTATATTATGAACCTAGTAATGTATGTGTATATATTATGAATTGAGTAATGTATGTGCTTGTGTGTATATATTATGAATCTAGTAATGTGTGTGTGTGTGTGTGTAAATATTATGAATCGAGTAATGTATATGCTTGTGTGTATATATTATAAATCTAGTAGTGAGAGTGTGTGTGTATATATTATGAATCTAGTAGTGTATGTATATTATGAATCTAGTAAGGTGTATGTGTATTATGAATGGAGTAATGTAGGTATGTGTATATATTATGAATCGAGTAATGTATGTATGTGTATATATTATGAATCGAGTAATGTATGTACTTGTGTGTACATATTATGAATGTAGTAATGTGTGTGTGTGTATATATTATGAATCGAGCAATGTATGTACTTGTGTGTATATATTATGAATCGAGTAATGTATATATTATGAATCTAATAATGTGTGTGTATATATTATGAATGGAGTAATGTATGTATGTGTATATATTATGAATCTAGTAGTGTGTGTGTGTATATATTATGAATCGAGTAATGTGTGTGTGTATATATTATGAATCGAGTAATGTGTGTGTATATGTTATGAATGGAGTAATGGATGTATGTGTATATATTATGAATCGAGTAAGCTGTGTGTATATATTATGAATCGAGTAATGTGTGTGCTTGTGTGTATATATTATGAATCTAGTAAGGTGTGTGTGTATTATGAATGGAGTAATGTGTGTGCTTGTGTGTATATATTATGAATCGAGTAATGTATGTATGTGTATATATTATGAATCTAGTAATGTGTGTGTGTGTGTATATATATTATGAATCGAGTAATGTATGTATGTGTATATATTATGAATCTAGTAATGTGTGTGTATATATTATGAATCGAGTAATGTGTGTGTATATATTATGAATCTAGTAATGTGTGTGTACATATTATGAATCGAGTAATGTATGTATGTGTATATATTATCAATCTAGTAGTGTGTGTATATATTATGAATCGAGTAATGTATGTGTATATATTATGAATCTAGTAATGTATGTATGTGTATATATTATGAATCTAGTAAGGTGTGTGTACATATTATGAATCGAGTAACGTGTGTGCATATATTATGAATCGAGTTATGTATGTGCTTGTGTGTATATATTATGAATCGAGTAATGTATGTATGTGTATATATTATCAATCTAGTAAGGTGTGTGTACATATTATGAATCTAGTAAGGTGTGTGCATATATTATGAATCGAGTTATGTATGTATATATTATGAATCTAGTAATGTATGTGCTTGTGTGTATATATTATGAATCTAGTAATGTATGTGTATATATTTGTCAGCTTTATTTTTCAAGGTCAATAAAACAGTATGAAGCGAAAGTGACATATCGATTACAATTCAATCAACAGAAAATTAGCATGCATGTGGCTCAGTACTCCGCAGACACGTCTTCTTCACGTAATTTACAAAGAAATACAATGTGACAAGGCCGGTCCCTTTGAATTACAGGTGTAAGTGATTTTTGCCAGGTAAGTGGACTGGGGTACGGTGAAATTAATGTTTAAGTGGCTGTGTATTCCACAGACGTGTTCCCTGTGAACGGTTTTCGTCGAACGAATCAAACTTAATAAATTATCGAAAAGAAAATAAAATGTCTGGTCCTGGGGTTGTAAACAAGTGATGGCGGATACAAATACTGACTGAAACCGGTCAAAGAAATAAGACAGAGAAAGAAATAAAGACCGTAAGGAGTGGATTTGGTAGGCGGAAACTGAAAGAAGCCCGTTGTATATATGTATGTGTGTGTATATGTTTGTGTGTCTGTTTGTCCCCACCTCCCAACATCGCTTGACAACCGATGCTGGTGTGTTTACGTCAACGTAAATTAGCGGTTTCGGCAAAAGAGACCGATAGAATAAGTACCAGGCTTACAAAGAGTAAGTCCTGCGGTCGATTTGACCGACTATAAAGGCGGTGCTCCAGCTTGGACGCAGTCAAAAGGACTGAAACAAGGAAAAGAGTAATTTTAACGAGTTCCTACCGCCATCTTCACCGCCATTGCTATGACAAACCAACAACAAACACCAGCGCCATCTATCTGTAACGTCTCTATTTTACTCTGGCTTCTCCGAGTTACTTCCCTTTGTTTCTCTGCGATCAGAATCTTTATTTCGCTGGACGAATGTGTTTTAGCTTCTAAGATCCTTCTGGGATCGATTATTAATTAAAAGACGAACATTGAGGGGTCAATGTAATTAACTACCCCCGCCCATGCGTATAATTGAAAGGATTACGAACATTATTATTATTTTTAAAGGCAGAATCGTTAGCACGCCGGAGAAAGTGCTTAACGGTGTTCAGTCCGTCTTTACGTTCTGAGTTCAAATTCCGCCGATGTCGACTGTTCCTTTCAACCTATAAGGGTTAGGGTAATTAAAACGCTAGGGGGTCAACATAATCGACTAGTCCCCTCCCTCAAAATATGTAGGTGTGTTTGTGTGTCTGTGTTTGTCCCCCCACCATCGCTTGACAATCGATGCTGGTGTGTTTACGTCCCCGTAACTTAGTGGTTTCGGCAAAAGAGAATAAGTATTAGGCTTACAAAGAATAAGTCCTGGGGTCGGTTTACTCGACTATAAAGGCGGTGCTCCAGCATGGCCGCAGTCAAATGAGTGAAACAAGCAAAGGGAGCTGGCTGAGTCGTTAGCACGTGTGGGCGAAATGTTTGGCAGCCGTTCGTTTGTCTTTATGTTTCGAGTTCAATTTCCAGAGGCCTCTCGTTCTTTCGGGGGTCGATAAAATAGGTGCCAGTTGACCACTGGAGTCCATGTAACCAACTAGTCCAACATTTTAGGCGTTCTACCCCCACAAGCCACATTCCTAGCGCTCCCCACCCCCATCTAACCATTACAAACATGCATACAATTCGTATAAATTAATTAAAGAAACTGTCCCTGTCAGATGACCGCACAGACCTATTATGGGGCCAACTGACCCCATAATGGTTTCTGTCAAATGATGTAAGATTAAAAGAAAAAATTCCTGAGGTTGATTCATTTGGTTGTAGAATTCTTCAAGCTTCAAGGTGGTACTCCAGCATGGCCACGGGCTCGTGCCTAAAACAAGTGAAAGATAAAAGAAATACAGATTTCTAAGTGTCCGGAGATGCCTGTTCGTGGAATTGCAGTCTTACTTTTGGCTAATTACTCTTAATTGATTTAATTAAAATATATGTTCAGTAATTTCCTTAATTAAGATTTAAACAAACATTAAATAATTTAATGAGTAACAATATTATTATTATAGGTTGTGTGTGAGTAAAAGATGGGATGGTCACAACTGGAACGTCTGACTGGATCAGGAGTGACCTGGGGCTAAAGAACGACTACAGCCACTAATACTAACTGCTACGCTGTACATTAGATAATGTAGTTCTAGATACACTATGCCTGAATATAAGGTGGGGTGGTCACGACTGGAACATGTTTAATCGTAGGTCTGCCTGGATCAGGACTGACCTGGGGCTAAACAACACCTATAGCCACTAATACTAACTACTATACTATACATTAAGATAATGTAGTCCTAGATACACTATGCCTGAATAAAAGATGGGATGGTCACGACTGGAACATGTTTAATCGTAGGTCTGCCTGGATCAGGACTGACCTGGGGTGAAATAACAATAATTAATTAAAGAATACAATTAATTAATGAAATGAATCTTTCTGTTTCATCACTGTGTACTTTAAATTAATTAAAATGTTTCCGTTAATTATAATTACAGTAATCTTCACCATTTGGCCTCAGTTCAGTGACCTGGCAACATTTCTAGCACCCTGGACAAAATGCTTGGCTGCAGCCATGCTGGAGCACCACATTCAAAGGTTGAACCATTCAAGTCAAACCTGGCAGTGTTTTATTTTTAAAGTTCAGTTCTTATTCTATCAGTTTTATTCTGCCAAACCACTAAGTGATGGGGCCATAAACACACCAACACCGGCTGTGAAGTGGTGGCGGAGGACAAACACAGATGCAAAGAGAATCTGGAACTCGACTGAGGAAAGAAAACTCCGAATGACCCATCCTTGATTTCTTTGTATCATCTCTCTGGATGTTTTGCGTTCTTGTCCCTTTTTTGTATTTTACATATATATATATAATAATACAAAGGATATATATGCATGTATACACACATATATGTACATACTCACATTTACATGTGTATAGAGATGCATATCAGGGTACAGGACGTTAGAACAATGAACTACAGACAACGGAACGAACACATAAGAAAACAGAAAGCCACTTGGAATTATTCCTTCGTCAGCTGCCTCTATTCTAACTAGACGTTTCGAAGATATGGAGCCTGGTGTAGCCATCTGGTTTCACCAGTCCTCAGTCAAATCGTCCAACCCATGCTAGCATGGAAAGCGGACGTTAAACGACGATGATGGTGATTCACAAAAAGTATGGGGGTTTAGTTTACAGGTGATTTAAATGATTAGGTACACTAGATAAGTACTGTAACGGATTACTAGGGCTCCAGGGGTTATAGCCGGGACGGTATTTATGGACTCATTGCAGATTTCCAATGCATCGGATACATAACTTTTAAACCGGACACTAAACATTAAGGCAAGGCAAACATTTCAAGACATATACAATATTATTATTACAGGAAGAAATTCAAAATCTATATAAGATACAAATAAGGAAATAATTTTATTCTCAAATGCAGGATAAACGCTCGGCAATAGAGAAAGACTTTGACGTTTCGAGCCTACGCTCTTCAACTAAAATAATATATATATATATATATATATATATATATATATACACATACAAACTCCACAGGCTTTTTTCAGTGTCCGTCAACCAAATCCACTCACCAGGCTTTGGTTGGCCGAGGGCTATAGTAGAAGACACTTGCCCAAGGTGGCATGCAGTGGGACTGAACCCAGGACCATGTGGTTGGTCAGCAGGCTACGTACCACACAGCCACTCCTGCACCTATACATATGTATGTAGTTTATAGATTAGAGACAGGTAGTCTCAACATAGAATACACTTCATAGTGTTCAAGAGATTTCAACTTGAGCAGGAAGAGGAGTAAATGTAAGGAGAAGCAAGTTAGACATGTTGGTATACAAAAAATATACACATGTATGCAGATAAAAAGGTCCGACTTACACAGAATATAAATGGTATCAGGAATTAAAGGGGTTGACTAAGAGCTTTGAGAATCCAGCAGTTGTTTGTGGAGGAGGGGCTTGGTGGTCCAAAATAATGATTGTAACTTGATTCCATCATTGGGTAACACCAGCCTCTGTCTTCAGGGAAGAATTTTACATTTGGGGTGTTGACAGAATGCACTGTGCTTTTTTATTAACCACAAGGGGCCACAAAGAGGGGACAAACAAAGTATGTGGGGACATATAACATTGACGAACATTGAGGGGTCAATGTAATTAACTACCCCCGCCCATGCGTATAATTGAAAGGATTACGAACATTATTATTATTTTTAAAGGCAGAATCGTAAAGAATCGTTAGCACGCCGGACAAAGTGCTTAACGGTGTTCAGTCCGTCTTTACGTTCTGAGTTCAAATTCCGCCGATGTCGACTGTTCCTTTCAACCTATAAGGGTTAGGGTAATTAAAACGCTAGGGGGTCAACATAATCGACTAGTCCCCTCCCTCAAAATATATATAGGTGTGTTTGTCCCCCCACCATCGCTTGACAATCGATGCTGGTGTGTTTACGTCCCCGTAACTTAGTGGTTTCGGCAAAAGAGAATAAGTATTAGGCTTACAAATCTCTCTATCTGTATGCAGCAGCATGTATGTACATGTGTGTGTATACAGATGCATCTTACCATCTGGCAAAAACAAGCTGTAATTCACGGAGGTCAAATAAGAGCAAAACATATCTAGAGTTGTCTACCCCGTTCGATACTTCAATAGCAAAAAAAATTATTATTTTTTGTGGTGGTGGTCATATTTCTGGGTACAGGGTGGGCCAAAAGTCACACACGAAAATATAACATCTTATACTACTATTAATCATCATTATTATTTTGTGTAACATTGAAACACTGTTGGTCGATTATTGTTTTATTTGTTTCAGTCACATGACTGCAGCCATGCTGGAGCACTGCCTCTCAGTCGAACAAATTGACTCTAGGAATTATTTTTTCTAAGCCTAGTACTTATTCTATCTCTTTTGCCAAACTGCTAAGTTACGGGGGACGTAAACACACCATCGGCTATCAAACAATGGTGGCAGGGACAGACACACTCACACATATATATATATATATACACACGACGGGCTTCTTTCAGTTTCTGTCAACCAAATCCACTCGCAAGGCTTTGGTTGGCCCGAGGCTTAGTGGACACTTATTTAAAGTGCCACACAGTGGGACTGAACCAGGAACCATGTGGTTGGAAAGCAAGCTTCTTTACCACACAGCCTGCGCCTGATTAGTGCAAAGAGTCCATGCAACATGCAGTGTGCAGGACAAATACCAATGGTTGCCCCCTCCCCTATCTGTGCTAAAGAAAAGTCCAAAGAAACCAGTGCAAAGATCTCTGCAGGAAATTCTGTTCCTTGTACAACAAACAATAAAAAAATCTGCAAATGGTGAATGTTTCGAACCCTTGTAATCAGGATGTTGACATTTCCTAATTAGTTTTGTGTTGTAATTAACCATAAAGTGCTGTTTTTGAAATATGGGGGAGAGGGGGGTCTCAGTGTGTGACTTTGGGCCCATCCTGTATTTTGACAGATTCAAAGCTAGCAAGGGAAACAGACTTACCTACCCATAAAGCACCTTTTGTCTGACGCTCTGCCGATTCAGAGACATGACAGTAGTAGTAGTAGTAGCAGTACTTGTGGGTGGTGGTGGTCGTAGTTGTAGCAACAGAATTTAGAAAGATATTAGAAATAAGGAGGGAGGGAGGGATGAGGTGACAATCATGAGTTTCCTGCCCTGAAATATTGTTAATAGTAAAGCTGTGGTGGTGAAAAAGCAAACGAACAAACGAAAAAAAAACCCAGTAACCATGACGACATTACAGACTCCCCCAACACATACATACTGAAGAGGCAGAGAGAGAGAGAGAGAGAGAGAAACGGGGGCAGTTATGATGGCTAAGGAACTAAATGAAGGGACAACAGACCTACCAGACTATCTAATGGGAAAACATTGAGCACACACAAACTCCCTCACTTTGGTGGGGAGAATAAGGAGAGTTTAGCTTAACCTGGGGCCCAATGAGTTTGATAAGAGTAACAAGAAATCATTATTATTATTATTATTACTATTATTATTTTATTTCACTCCATTTTAGAAAAACTGAAACACGTCTTTGACAATTCCGGAGCACATTGGACTTGTTTTTCAGTCTGGTTGCGATGGTGCAACAAAACAGAACAGAACAGTTGTGGACATCTCCAACCAAAAGCATCGTGAGAAAAAGCAACATCGCATACAACAGCCGGTCAATTTGTCCGAGAAGTTCATGCAATACGGTGTGCCCAACACATAGCAAAGTGGACCCCTCACCACCGAGATGTCTCTGTCAGAAAGAGGCTTTAAAAAGAAAAAAAGTCCAAAGAAATTTGTGCACACATTGTCACAGGGAGTTGATATTCCTCATGCAACGAAGAATAAAAGCTACAGACATTTGCTAATTTGTTTTGCTTTCTAATTAAATATAAATGGGTTGTTTTTGAAATGTGCAATAGAGATATTAGAGTCTTAATCTTGGCACATGACCTTTGGCCCCCCCCCCCAACTTGTATATATTTTTACAGAAAGACGCATGCACACACACATTTTTAAAGATGTCCCGCTCCCCAGCCCCATTATTCCAATACAACTTTGCTAAAACCTTACTGTATGGTGCGGTCAGCTACCATTTATGAAGGAAAAATATTATTACACCAAGCTGATAGTGAGAGAAAAGGACAACACCAGCACTGCCGCCACCACAGCAGAAAAGAAATTTGGCAGATGACGTCTATGTGCACGAGCGTGTCTATAAATGGTTAAGGAGAAGCAGCAAGGGGTCAGAGGTTGTGGTATGATGGGGAGGAAGAGGAGGAATAAGGAAGAAATGAAAACAGGAGGCAAGAATGTTGGAAGGGAGATTAATAAGAATAATAATTATTGTAATTTCAATAACATCATCAGTACAAATATAAGCAGGCAGCTAACTCCCCTTCTCCTCTTCTTCTTCTCTCAGTCTGTGTATATATGCATGCGTATATGGACATGTTGTACACGCACACGCACATACACATTTATGTAATGTATAATGTTATATATACCGACATCTATGTGGAAAAGCTGCAAAGACAAAGAAAAAAAGATTAGACAATAAAACCACAAATCCCGAAAAAGACAAAAAAACAATACAAAATAGATAAATTCTATCCTCATTTACCATCCATTTTGTCTGCTGGCATCGGCTGGACATCTTGGGAGCAACTGGGCAAGGCCAGGAGCCACACCATATAAATAAATATATATATATATATATATATATATATATATAAATAAATAAATAAAAAATATATATATATAAATTAATAAATACATAAATAAATAAATGAATAAATATATAAGTAAATCAATAAATAGT
The DNA here is from genome assembly GCF_046866305.1 of Octopus bimaculoides. Taxonomy (NCBI): domain Eukaryota; kingdom Metazoa; phylum Mollusca; class Cephalopoda; order Octopoda; family Octopodidae; genus Octopus; species Octopus bimaculoides. Next base: position 42,757 of record NW_028315345.1, on the reverse strand, counting down.
GTTCAGGATGCTTTTTACATTACAACCATGGAACCGGGCAAGGCCAGGAGCCACATTATTCTGGATACAAGGAAATGATCCAGAATTACAAACTGATCATCCACTAATATGTGCAACTCTATATTAAAACTTTCTTGTGTACCCAACCCAGTATTAGCCAATATACATCATTCCCAGTGGTGCATTTATTTCGAGATGCTCTGTGTTGAATAACTCAGTTATCATTCAGCCAGTTTTAGGAACAGAACGTGACTAAGGTATGGTGGGAGATTTTAATTGAGAACTTCTAAAAACAACACAACATTTGTAGTTGGAGCCAGAGCCAGTTTCAGCCGGGTTGGTAACGAAAATTCAATCTTATAATAATTCTGCTTCTTCCTCCGTTACTCAGCCCATTCGTGAGGCTGTCATGTGATTGGCTGAAGTCAGGGAGGCTGCGAGTGAAACGTGGAATTCTTTTTAACTCAGTCTTATTCCTTAGTTATTTCATCTGACTGTAATGCCTTCTTCATGTGATTGGTTGAAGGGAAAAGTGAAGAAAAAGAGGGGAAGCGTGAGAGAGAAGTCTATAAAATTGTGAATAAAGCATCATCATTTAATTCTGCTTCCCATGGACGGTTTGACTGAGGACTGGCAAGCTAAGAGGCTGCACCATGCGCAAATTGATTTGGCAAGGTTTCTACAGCTGGATGCCCTTCCAAATGCCAACCGCTTTACAGCAGGTGTGTGAAATGGGCTAAAAAGCTTGGTTCATCTGTCACATGGGTCCTCTCGCAACATTTATACTGTCCACTTAGGATACACCGACCTAACCTCTGGCCAGAACCTAACGCCAATTTCCCTGAACTCTTGCGGGGTCACCATGTCTGTCCCAAGCGAAAGCCCGAAAGCAAAAGTCATACGCACTAGTTGTCCTTCTGCTCACATGTCTGTCTTACTTGCAAGGCCCCTTGACCGTTCATACGTCATCACTTACCTTATACTTCCAGCCTATCCCACCATCTTTGTCATATATTATGTGTAGTAAGAGGCTTGCTTCCCAACCACATGGTTCTGGGTTCAGTCTCACTGCGTGCCACCTTGAGCAAGTGTCTTCTGCTATAGTCTCAAGCCGACCAAAGCCTTGTGAGTGGTTTTGGTGGATGGAAACTGAAAGAAGCCCACCGAATATATATGTGTGTGTGTGTCTCCTCATGTCTGTGTGTCTGTCTCCCATCACTGCTTGATAACTGGTGTTGGTGTTTATGCTCCTATAACCTAGCAGTTCAGCAAAGCAGACCAAAATAAGTGCTGGATTCGATTCATTCGACTAAAACAGAATTTTTCAAGGCCATCACTTAGGGGCCGGTGTCGGTTTTTTGACATCCCTAAAATGTAGTGGTTTTGTAAAAGGAGATTTATAAAAAAAAGAAAGAAACACCTCCTGTGTTCATAATGTCTACATACATACACACTCACACAAACATGTATATGGGCATACACACACAAACATATATGTGCATGTACGTACTCATATGTATACACATATCCACACTCCAAACACTATTATGACAACTTACTGATTGTCCTCCAAGTAAATGCATAAACTACGGTTTAAGCAACATATTACCTGCCTCTGGACGCCCTCTTCCCATGACGGTACCCATACAGGTGATCCCCAGGAGTACCTCCGGATTTAAACATCCCCTGGTTGCTTGGATGCTTCAGACTACCCCTGAAGGATCGAGGCAAACCTACCACTTACCTATATATATATATATATATATATATATATATATATATATATATATATATATATATGTATGTATATATATGTATGTATACATATGTATGTATATATATATATATATATATATATATATATATATATATATACATACATACATACATGTGTGAGCATGTATTGTACGTGCCAGTAATCTAAAAATGTATTCCAACAGACAAGGTAACTCTCATGGAACTAGGCAACCGAAATATAATGCTTTCAAAAACTAAACCTTTTCCAGGTGTCTTTGGACAAACTTAATCTTCTTGAGACGCAGAGACTCTTAAGGAATGAAGAGACTCTTAAGGAACTGAGAGAGATGAACACGAATTTGAGACTTTTGATTAGCAACACTGATGAACTCACTCGCTCCACACAAGAGGAAAAGAAGAGAAAGAACAATCCCTGCAACAGCTCAATCAACATTTGTCCAAATTATGCACCACTCTTCATTCTTTACCACATAATAATTGCTTAACTGAAAATCCACCTAAAGATGATACACAAGATAGAAGCCCATCCCCCTCCACTAGCAACTAAAAACCGCATTATACACATATAGAATGAAAAACTTAAAGCCAGAAAGGTTACTTTCTGGAACATGATCAAAAACAAGCACAAGGCAGAAATTTATGAACACTGGTTAAATTCTGCCTCATAAACTTCAAATTAAACGTATTCCAAACGAACAGGACCAACAAAGACAATTATGGGAGAAACTAACACTTGGAAAACATGAAGACAGAAATAGAAGTGCTTAAGCTTAGAGCGCTGAGCAATGAAGAAAAATTGAAGAACATAGATGAGGAAATCTACAACGAATTAAAGAAACATTGAGATGGTCAACGCTTGGAAAGTGTCTTTAAACTGTGGCAAACAACTTGTGAAGCTGAAGAAACAAACCCGCTACAAGGCTGGCAAAGACAAAGCAATTTGTTTATTAACTACGAAACACAGTTCATCGTAGAATAGGCATCGGATAAGCCCTTGCTGAAGGAAAATAAACCAAAAACATACACAGAAATGTACCCAAGCTTATCGAACACAAACCAGAGACGGACAAGGGGAGGCAACTTCACCGACCTTACATCCCCAAATAACTTAGAAACAACAATCAGGAATTCAGCCGACAACAGAGAATCTGGACGGAATCTTCTTGGCATCCTACAAAGAAATCAAAGGTTCCATAGAAACGTCGAGACGAAGCAAAACTTTTGCGAACCAATCCACCCCCCATCATCTCACAATAAATGGAAGAATTTACCTTCGAGACTTGGTTACTTCGATCAGAGAGGGTGGGTCGATTCTGGATTGTCGAATGCTTTTCATAGACTTCGTTTAAATATATCTTGCTAGACATCAATCCGTCCCTTGTCACACTCAATCAGTAAAGCTAGCTGCGTGTCTTTAGCCGCAGGTATACGTACGAAATGTATGGGTTTTTTTTTCTCATGTTCCTTTCTTTCTTTTACTTGTTTCATTCATTAGACTGCGGCCATGCTGGAGCAGCGCCTTAAAGTTTTTTTTATATAATATATACTAGCCTCCCTCTTTCACACGATGCTACACACAGCATATATGTTTGTATATATATATATACACCAGCTGCCTTAACTCGTACAAGTCAGTGGATCAGTGGGTATAAGCAGGTGTGTGAAATGGGCTAAAAAGCTTGGTTCATCTGTCACATGGGTCCTCTCGCAACATTTATACTGTCCACTTAGGATACACCGACCTAACCTCTGGCCAGAACCTAACGCCAATTTCCCTGAACTCTTGCGGGGTCACCATGTCTGTCCCAAGCGAAAGCCCGAAAGCAAAAGTCATACGCACTAGTTGTCCTTCTGCTCACATGTCTGTCTTACTTGCAAGGCCCCTTGACCGTTCATACGTCATCACTTACCTTATACTTCCAGCCTATCCCACCATCTTTGTCATATATTATGTGTAGTAAGAGGCTTGCTTCCCAACCACATGGTTCTGGGTTCAGTCTCACTGCGTGCCACCTTGAGCAAGTGTCTTCTGCTATAGTCTCAAGCCGACCAAAGCCTTGTGAGTGGTTTTGGTGGATGGAAACTGAAAGAAGCCCACCGAATATATATGTGTGTGTGTGTCTCCTCATGTCTGTGTGTCTGTCTCCCATCACTGCTTGATAACTGGTGTTGGTGTTTATGCTCCTATAACCTAGCAGTTCAGCAAAGCAGACCAAAATAAGTGCTGGATTCGATTCATTCGACTAAAACAGAATTTTTCAAGGCCATCACTTAGGGGCCGGTGTCGGTTTTTTGACATCCCTAAAATGTAGTGGTTTTGTAAAAGGAGATTTATAAAAAAAAGAAAGAAACACCTCCTGTGTTCATAATGTCTACATACATACACACTCACACAAACATGTATATGGGCATACACACACAAACATATATGTGCATGTACGTACTCATATGTATACACATATCCACACTCCAAACACTATTATGACAACTTACTGATTGTCCTCCAAGTAAATGCATAAACTACGGTTTAAGCAACATATTACCTGCCTCTGGACGCCCTCTTCCCATGACGGTACCCATACAGGTGATCCCCAGGAGTACCTCCGGATTTAAACATCCCCTGGTTGCTTGGATGCTTCAGACTACCCCTGAAGGATCGAGGCAAACCTACCACTTACCTATATATATATATATATATATATATATATATATATATATATATATGTATGTATATATATGTATGTATACATATGTATGTATATATATATATATATATATATATATATATACATACATACATACATGTGTGAGCATGTATTGTACGTGCCAGTAATCTAAAAATGTATTCCAACAGACAAGGTAACTCTCATGGAACTAGGCAACCGAAATATAATGCTTTCAAAAACTAAACCTTTTCCAGGTGTCTTTGGACAAACTTAATCTTCTTGAGACGCAGAGACTCTTAAGGAATGAAGAGACTCTTAAGGAACTGAGAGAGATGAACACGAATTTGAGACTTTTGATTAGCAACACTGATGAACTCACTCGCTCCACACAAGAGGAAAAGAAGAGAAAGAACAATCCCTGCAACAGCTCAATCAACATTTGTCCAAATTATGCACCACTCTTCATTCTTTACCACATAATAATTGCTTAACTGAAAATCCACCTAAAGATGATACACAAGATAGAAGCCCATCCCCCTCCACTAGCAACTAAAAACCGCATTATACACATATAGAATGAAAAACTTAAAGCCAGAAAGGTTACTTTCTGGAACATGATCAAAAACAAGCACAAGGCAGAAATTTATGAACACTGGTTAAATTCTGCCTCATAAACTTCAAATTAAACGTATTCCAAACGAACAGGACCAACAAAGACAATTATGGGAGAAACTAACACTTGGAAAACATGATGACAGAAATAGAAGTGCTTAAGCTTAGAGCGCTGAGCAATGAAGAAAAATTGAAGAACATAGATGAGGAAATCTACAACGAATTAAAGAAACATTGAGATGGTCAACGCTTGGAAAGTGTCTTTAAACTGTGGCAAACAACTTGTGAAGCTGAAGAAACAAACTCGCTACAAGGCTGGCAAAGACAAAGCAATTTGTTTATTAACTACGAAACACAGTTCATCGTAGAATAGGCATCGGATAAGCCCTTGCTGAAGGAAAATAAACCAAAAACATACACAGAAATGTACCCAAGCTTATCGAACACAAACCAGAGACGGACAAGGGGAGGCAACTCCACCTCTCTTACATCCCCAAATAACTTAGAAACAACAATCAGGAATTCAGCCGACAACAGAGAATCTGGACGGAATCTTCTTGGCATCCTACAAAGAAATCAAAGGTTCCATAGAAACGTCGAGACGAAGCAAAACTTTTGCGAACCAATCCACCCCCCATCATCTCACAATAAATGGAAGAATTTACCTTCGAGACTTGGTTACTTCGATCAGAGAGGGTGGGTCGATTCTGGATTGTCGAATGCTTTTCATAGACTTCGTTTAAATATATCTTGCTAGACATCAATCCGTCCCTTGTCACACTCAATCAGTAAAGCTAGCTGCGTGTCTTTAGCCGCAGGTATACGTACGAAATGTATGGGTTTTTTTTTCTCATGTTCCTTTCTTTCTTTTACTTGTTTCATTCATTAGACTGCGGCCATGCTGGAGCAGCGCCTTAAAGTTTTTTTTATATAATATATACTAGCCTCCCTCTTTCACACGATGCTACACACAGCATATATGTTTGTATATATATATATACACCAGCTGCCTTAACTCGTACAAGTCAGTGGATCAGTGGGTATAAGCAGGTGTGTGAAATGGGCTAAAAAGCTTGGTTCATCTGTCACATGGGTCCTCTCGCAACATTTATACTGTCCACTTAGGATACACCGACCTAACCTCTGGCCAGAACCTAACGCCAATTTCCCTGAACTCTTGCGGGGTCACCATGTCTGTCCCAAGTGAAAGCCCGAAAGCAAAAGTCATACGCACTAGTTGTCCTTCTGCTCACATGTCTGTCTTACTTGCAAGGCCCCTTGACCGTTCATACGTCATCACTTACCTTATACTTCCAGCCTATCCCACCATCTTTGTCATATATTATGTGTAGTAAGAGGCTTGCTTCCCAACCACATGGTTCTGGGTTCAGTCTCACTGCGTGCCACCTTGAGCAAGTGTCTTCTGCTATAGTCTCAAGCCGACCAAAGCCTTGTGAGTGGTTTTGGTGGATGGAAACTGAAAGAAGCCCATCGAATATATATATGTGTGTGTGTGTCTCCTCATGTCTGTGTGTCTGTCTCCCATCACTGCTTGATAACTGGTGTTGGTGTTTATGCTCCTATAACCTAGCAGTTCAGCAAAGCAGACCAAAATAAGTGCTGGATTCGATTCATTCGACTAAAACAGAATTTTTCAAGGCCATCACTTAGGGGCCGGTGTCGGTTTTTTGACATCCCTATAATGTAGTGGTTTTGTAAAAGGAGATTTATAAAAAAAAGAAAGAAACACCTCCTGTGTTCATAATGTCTACATACATACACACTCACACAAACATGTATATGGGCATACACACACAAATATATGTGCATGTACGTACTCATATGTATACACATATCCACACTCCAAACACTATTATGACAACTTACTGATTGTCCTCCAAGTAAATGCATAAACTACAGTTTAAGCAACATATTACCTGCCTCTGGACGCCCTCTTCCCATGACGGTACCCATACAGGTGATCCCCAGGAGTGCCTCCGGATTTAAACATCCCCTGGTTGCTTGGATGCTTCAGACTACCCCTGAAGGATCGAGGCAAACCTACCACTTACCTATATATATATATATATATATACATATATATATATATATATATATATATATATATATATATATGTATGTATATATATGTATGTATACATATGTATGTATATATATATATATATATATATATATATACATACATACATGTGTGAGCATGTATTGTACACGCCAGTAATCTAAAAATGTATTCCAACAGACAAGGTAACTCTCATGGAACTAGGCAACCGAAATATAATGCTTTCAAAAACTAAACCTTTTCCAGGTGTCTTTGGACAAACTTAATCTTCTTGAGACGCAGAGACTCTTAAGGAATGAAGAGACTCTTAAGGAACTGAGAGAGATGAACACGAATTTGAGACTTTTGATTAGCAACACTGATGAACTCACTCACTCCACACAAGAGGAAAAGAAGAGGAAAAGAAGAGAAAGAACAATCCCTGCAACAGCTCAATCAACATTTGTCCAAATTATGCACCACTCTTCATTCTTTACCACATAATAATTGCTTAAATGAAAATCCACCTAAAGATGATACACAAGATAGAAGCCCATCCCCCTCCACTAGCAACTAAAAACCGCATTATACACATATAGAATGAAAAACTTAAAGCCAGAAAGGTTACTTTCTGGAACATGATCAAAAACAAGCACAAGGCAGAAATTTATGAACACTGGTTAAATTCTGCCTCATAAACTCCAAATTAAACGTATTCCAAACGAACAGGACCAACAAAGACAATTATGGGAGAAACTAACACTTGGAAAACAGGAAGACAGAAATAGAACTGCTTAAGCTTAGAGCGCTGAGCAATGAAGAAAAATTGAAGAACATAGATGAGGAAATCTACAACGAATTAAAGAAACATTGAGATGGTCAACGCTTGGAAAGTGTCTTTAAACTGTGGCAAACAACTTGTGAAGCTGAAGAAACAAACTCGCTACAAGGCTGGCAAAGACAAAGCAATTTGTTTATTAACTACGAAACACAGTTCATCGTAGAATAGGCATCGGATAAGCCCTTGCTGAAGGAAAATAAACCAAAAACATACACAGAAATGAACCCAAGCTTATCGAAAACAAACCAGGGACGGACAAGGGGATACAATTGCACCTCTCTTACATCCCCAAATAACTTAGAAACAACAATCAGGAATTCAGCCGACAACAGAGAATCTGGACGGAATCTTCTTGGCATCCTACAAAGAAATCAAAGGTTCCATAGAAACGTCGAGACGAAGCAAAACTTTTGCGAACCAATCCACCCCCCATCATCTCACAATAAATGGAAGAATTTACCTTCGAGACTTGGTTACTTCGATCAGAGAGGGTGGGTCGATTCTGGATTGTCGAATGCTTTTCATAGACTTCGTTTAAATATATCTTGCTAGACATCAATCCGTCCCTTGTCACACTCAATCAGTAAAGCTAGCTGCGTGTCTTTAGCCGCAGGTATACGTACGAAATGTATGGGTTTTTTTTTCTCATGTTCCTTTCTTTCTTTTACTTGTTTCATTCATTAGACTGCGGCCATGCTGGAGCAGCGCCTTAAAGTTTTTTTTATATAATATATACTAGCCTCCCTCTTTCACACGATGCTACACACAGCATATATGTTTGTATATATATATATACACCAGCTGCCTTAACTCGTACAAGTCAGTGGATCAGTGGGTATAAGCAGGTGTGTGAAATGGGCTAAAAAGCTTGGTTCATCTGTCACATGGGTCCTCTCGCAACATTTATACTGTCCACTTAGGATACACCGACCTAACCTCTGGCCAGAACCTAACGCCAATTTCCCTGAACTCTTGCGGGGTCACCATGTCTGTCCCAAGTGAAAGCCCGAAAGCAAAAGTCATACGCACTAGTTGTCCTTCTGCTCACATGTCTGTCTTACTTGCAAGGCCCCTTGACCGTTCATACGTCATCACTTACCTTATACTTCCAGCCTATCCCACCATCTTTGTCATATATTATGTGTAGTAAGAGGCTTGCTTCCCAACCACATGGTTCTGGGTTCAGTCTCACTGCGTGCCACCTTGAGCAAGTGTCTTCTGCTATAGTCTCAAGCCGACCAAAGCCTTGTGAGTGGTTTTGGTGGATGGAAACTGAAAGAAGCCCATCGAATATATATATGTGTGTGTGTGTCTCCTCATGTCTGTGTGTCTGTCTCCCATCACTGCTTGATAACTGGTGTTGGTGTTTATGCTCCTATAACCTAGCAGTTCAGCAAAGCAGACCAAAATAAGTGCTGGATTCGATTCATTCGACTAAAACAGAATTTTTCAAGGCCATCACTTAGGGGCCGGTGTCGGTTTTTTGACATCCCTATAATGTAGTGGTTTTGTAAAAGGAGATTTATAAAAAAAAGAAAGAAACACCTCCTGTGTTCATAATGTCTACATACATACACACTCACACAAACATGTATATGGGCATACACACACAAATATATGTGCATGTACGTACTCATATGTATACACATATCCACACTCCAAACACTATTATGACAACTTACTGATTGTCCTCCAAGTAAATGCATAAACTACAGTTTAAGCAACATATTACCTGCCTCTGGACGCCCTCTTCCCATGACGGTACCCATACAGGTGATCCCCAGGAGTGCCTCCGGATTTAAACATCCCCTGGTTGCTTGGATGCTTCAGACTACCCCTGAAGGATCGAGGCAAACCTACCACTTACCTATATATATATATATATATATACATATATATATATATATATATATATATATATATATATATATGTATGTATATATATGTATGTATACATATGTATGTATATATATATATATATATATATATATATACATACATACATGTGTGAGCATGTATTGTACACGCCAGTAATCTAAAAATGTATTCCAACAGACAAGGTAACTCTCATGGAACTAGGCAACCGAAATATAATGCTTTCAAAAACTAAACCTTTTCCAGGTGTCTTTGGACAAACTTAATCTTCTTGAGACGCAGAGACTCTTAAGGAATGAAGAGACTCTTAAGGAACTGAGAGAGATGAACACGAATTTGAGACTTTTGATTAGCAACACTGATGAACTCACTCACTCCACACAAGAGGAAAAGAAGAGGAAAAGAAGAGAAAGAACAATCCCTGCAACAGCTCAATCAACATTTGTCCAAATTATGCACCACTCTTCATTCTTTACCACATAATAATTGCTTAAATGAAAATCCACCTAAAGATGATACACAAGATAGAAGCCCATCCCCCTCCACTAGCAACTAAAAACCGCATTATACACATATAGAATGAAAAACTTAAAGCCAGAAAGGTTACTTTCTGGAACATGATCAAAAACAAGCACAAGGCAGAAATTTATGAACACTGGTTAAATTCTGCCTCATAAACTCCAAATTAAACGTATTCCAAACGAACAGGACCAACAAAGACAATTATGGGAGAAACTAACACTTGGAAAACAGGAAGACAGAAATAGAACTGCTTAAGCTTAGAGCGCTGAGCAATGAAGAAAAATTGAAGAACATAGATGAGGAAATCTACAACGAATTAAAGAAACATTGAGATGGTCAACGCTTGGAAAGTGTCTTTAAACTGTGGCAAACAACTTGTGAAGCTGAAGAAACAAACTCGCTACAAGGCTGGCAAAGACAAAGCAATTTGTTTATTAACTACGAAACACAGTTCATCGTAGAATAGGCATCGGATAAGCCCTTGCTGAAGGAAAATAAACCAAAAACATACACAGAAATGAACCCAAGCTTATCGAAAACAAACCAGGGACGGACAAGGGGATACAATTGCACCTCTCTTACATCCCCAAATAACTTAGAAACAACAATCAGGAATTCAGCCGACAACAGAGAATCTGGACGGAATCTTCTTGGCATCCTACAAAGAAATCAAAGGTTCCATGGAAACATCGAGTCGAAGCAAAACTTTTGCGAACCAATCCACCCCCCATCATCTCACAATAAATGGAAGAATTTACCTTCGAGACTTGGTTACTTCGATCAGAGAGGGTGGGTCGATTCTGGATTGTCGAATGCTTTTCATAGACTTCGTTTAAATATATCTTGCTAGACATCAATCCGTCCCTTGTCACACTCAATCAGTAAAGCTAGCTGCGTGTCTTTAGCCGCAGGTATACGTACGAAATGTATGGGGGTTTTTTTCTCATGTTCCTTTCTTTCTTTTACTTGTTTCATTCATTAGACTGTGGCCATGCTGGAGCAGCGCCTTAAAGTTTTTTTTATATAATATATACTAGCCTCCCTCTTTCACACGATGCTACACACAGCATATATGTTTGTATATATATATATACACCAGCTGCCTTAACTCGTACAAGTCAGTGGATCAGTGGGTATAAGCAGGTGTGTGAAATGGGCTAAAAAGCTTGGTTCATCTGTCACATGGGTCCTCTCGCAACATTTATACTGTCCACTTAGGATACACCGACCTAACCTCTGGCCAGAACCTAACGCCAATTTCCCTGAACTCTTGCGGGGTCACCATGTCTGTCCCAAGTGAAAGCCCGAAAGCAAAAGTCATACGCACTAGTTGTCCTTCTGCTCACATGTCTGTCTTACTTGCAAGGCCCCTTGACCGTTCATACGTCATCACTTACCTTATACTTCCAGCCTATCCCACCATCTTTGTCATATATTATGTGTAGTAAGAGGCTTGCTTCCCAACCACATGGTTCTGGGTTCAGTCTCACTGCGTGCCACCTTGAGCAAGTGTCTTCTGCTATAGTCTCAAGCCGACCAAAGCCTTGTGAGTGGTTTTGGTGGATGGAAACTGAAAGAAGCCCATCGAATATATATATGTGTGTGTGTGTCTCCTCATGTCTGTGTGTCTGTCTCCCATCACTGCTTGATAACTGGTGTTGGTGTTTATGCTCCTATAACCTAGCAGTTCAGCAAAGCAGACCAAAATAAGTGCTGGATTCGATTCATTCGACTAAAACAGAATTTTTCAAGGCCATCACTTAGGGGCCGGTGTCGGTTTTTTGACATCCCTATAATGTAGTGGTTTTGTAAAAGGAGATTTATAAAAAAAAGAAAGAAACACCTCCTGTGTTCATAATGTCTACATACATACACACTCACACAAACATGTATATGGGCATACACACACAAATATATGTGCATGTACGTACTCATATGTATACACATATCCACACTCCAAACACTATTATGACAACTTACTGATTGTCCTCCAAGTAAATGCATAAACTACAGTTTAAGCAACATATTACCTGCCTCTGGACGCCCTCTTCCCATGACGGTACCCATACAGGTGATCCCCAGGAGTGCCTCCGGATTTAAACATCCCCTGGTTGCTTGGATGCTTCAGACTACCCCTGAAGGATCGAGGCAAACCTACCACTTACCTATATATATATATATATATATACATATATATATATATATATATATATATATATATATATATATGTATGTATATATATGTATGTATACATATGTATGTATATATATATATATATATATATATATATACATACATACATGTGTGAGCATGTATTGTACACGCCAGTAATCTAAAAATGTATTCCAACAGACAAGGTAACTCTCATGGAACTAGGCAACCGAAATATAATGCTTTCAAAAACTAAACCTTTTCCAGGTGTCTTTGGACAAACTTAATCTTCTTGAGACGCAGAGACTCTTAAGGAATGAAGAGACTCTTAAGGAACTGAGAGAGATGAACACGAATTTGAGACTTTTGATTAGCAACACTGATGAACTCACTCACTCCACACAAGAGGAAAAGAAGAGGAAAAGAAGAGAAAGAACAATCCCTGCAACAGCTCAATCAACATTTGTCCAAATTATGCACCACTCTTCATTCTTTACCACATAATAATTGCTTAAATGAAAATCCACCTAAAGATGATACACAAGATAGAAGCCCATCCCCCTCCACTAGCAACTAAAAACCGCATTATACACATATAGAATGAAAAACTTAAAGCCAGAAAGGTTACTTTCTGGAACATGATCAAAAACAAGCACAAGGCAGAAATTTATGAACACTGGTTAAATTCTGCCTCATAAACTCCAAATTAAACGTATTCCAAACGAACAGGACCAACAAAGACAATTATGGGAGAAACTAACACTTGGAAAACAGGAAGACAGAAATAGAACTGCTTAAGCTTAGAGCGCTGAGCAATGAAGAAAAATTGAAGAACATAGATGAGGAAATCTACAACGAATTAAAGAAACATTGAGATGGTCAACGCTTGGAAAGTGTCTTTAAACTGTGGCAAACAACTTGTGAAGCTGAAGAAACAAACTCGCTACAAGGCTGGCAAAGACAAAGCAATTTGTTTATTAACTACGAAACACAGTTCATCGTAGAATAGGCATCGGATAAGCCCTTGCTGAAGGAAAATAAACCAAAAACATACACAGAAATGAACCCAAGCTTATCGAAAACAAACCAGGGACGGACAAGGGGATACAATTGCACCTCTCTTACATCCCCAAATAACTTAGAAACAACAATCAGGAATTCAGCCGACAACAGAGAATCTGGACGGAATCTTCTTGGCATCCTACAAAGAAATCAAAGGTTCCATGGAAACATCGAGTCGAAGCAAAACTTTTGCGAACCAATCCACCCCCCATCATCTCACAATAAATGGAAGAATTTACCTTCGAGACTTGGTTACTTCGATCAGAGAGGGTGGGTCGATTCTGGATTGTCGAATGCTTTTCATAGACTTCGTTTAAATATATCTTGCTAGACATCAATCCGTCCCTTGTCACACTCAATCAGTAAAGCTAGCTGCGTGTCTTTAGCCGCAGGTATACGTACGAAATGTATGGGGGTTTTTTTCTCATGTTCCTTTCTTTCTTTTACTTGTTTCATTCATTAGACTGTGGCCATGCTGGAGCAGCGCCTTAAAGTTTTTTTTATATAATATATACTAGCCTCCCTCTTTCACACGATGCTACACACAGCATATATGTTTGTATATATATATATACACCAGCTGCCTTAACTCGTACAAGTCAGTGGATCAGTGGGTATAAGCAGGTGTGTGAAATGGGCTAAAAAGCTTGGTTCATCTGTCACATGGGTCCTCTCGCAACATTTATACTGTCCACTTAGGATACACCGACCTAACCTCTGGCCAGAACCTAACGCCAATTTCCCTGAACTCTTGCGGGGTCACCATGTCTGTCCCAAGCGAAAGCCCGAAAGCAAAAGTCATACGCACTAGTTGTCCTTCTGCTCACATGTCTGTCTTACTTGCAAGGCCCCTTGACCGTTCATACGTCATCACTTACCTTATACTTCCAGCCTATCCCACCATCTTTGTCATATATTATGTGTAGTAAGAGGCTTGCTTCCCAACCACATGGTTCTGGGTTCAGTCTCACTGCGTGCCACCTTGAGCAAGTGTCTTCTGCTATAGTCTCAAGCCAACCAAAGCCTTGTGAGTGGTTTTGGTGGATGGAAACTGAAAGAAGCCCATCGAATATATATATATGTGTGTGTGTGTCTCCTCATGTCTGTGTGTCTGTCTCCCATCACTGCTTGATAACTGGTGTTGGTGTTTATGCTCCTATAACCTAGCAGTTCAGCAAAGCAGACCAAAATAAGTGCTGGATTCGATTCATTCGACTAAAACAGAATTTTTCAAGGCCATCACTTAGGGGCCGGTGTCGGTTTTTTGACATCCCTATAATGTAGTGGTTTTGTAAAAGGAGATTTATCAAAAAAAGAAAGAAACACCTCCTGTGTTCATAATGTCTACATACATACACACTCACACAAACATGTATATGGGCATACACACACAAACATATATGTGCATGTACGTACTCATATGTATACACATATCCACACTCCAAACACTATTATGACAACTTACTGATTGTCCTCCAAGTAAATGCATAAACTACGGTTTAAGCAACATATTACCTGCCTCTGGACGCCCTCTTCCCATGACGGTACCCATACAGGTGATCCCCAGGAGTGCCTCCGGATTTAAACATCCCCTGGTTGCTTGGATGCTTCAGACTACCCCTGAAGGATCGAGGCAAACCTACCACTTACCTATATATATATATATATATATATATATATATATATATATATATATATATATATATATGTATGTATATATATGTATGTATACATATGTATGTATATATATATATATATATATATATATATATATATATATATATATATACATACATACATGTGTGAGCATGTATTGTACACGCCAGTAATCTAAAAATGTATTCCAACAGACAAGGTAACTCTCATGGAACTAGGCAACCGAAATATAATGCTTTCAAAAACTAAACCTTTTCCAGGTGTCTTTGGACAAACTTAATCTTCTTGAGACGCAGAGACTCTTAAGGAATGAAGAGACTCTTAAGGAATGAAGAGACTCTTAAGGAACTGAAAGAGATGAACACGAATTTGAGACTTTTGATTAGCAACACTGATGAACTCACTCGCTCCACACAAGAGGAAAAGAAGAGAAAGAACAATCCCTGCAACAGCTCAATCAACATTTGTCCAAATTATGCACCACTCTTCATTCTTTACTACATAATAATTGCTTAAATGAAAATCCACCTAAAGATGATACACAAGATAGAAGCCCATCCCCCTCCACTAGCAACTAAAAACCGCATTATACACATATAGAATGAAAAACTTAAAGCCAGAAAGGTTACTTTCTGGAACATGATCAAAAACAAGCACAAGGCAGAAATTTATGAACACTGGTTAAATTCTGCCTCATAAACTCCAAATTAAACGTATTCCAAACGAACAGGACCAACAAAGACAATTATGGGAGAAACTAACACTTGGAAAACATGAAGACAGAAATAGAAGTGCTTAAGCTTAGAGCGCTGAGCAATGAAGAAAAATTGAAGAACATAGATGAGGAAATCTACAACGAATTAAAGAAACATTGAGATGGTCAACGCTTGGAAAGTGTCTTTAAACTGTGGCAAACAACTTGTGAAGCTGAAGAAACAAACTCGCTACAAGGCTGGCAAAGACAAAGCAATTTGTTTATTAACTACGAAACACAGTTCATCGTAGAATAGGCATCGGATAAGCCCTTGCTGTAGGAAAATAAAGCAAAAACATACACAGAAATGAACCCAGGCTTATCGAATACAAACCAGTAAAGCTAGCTGCGTGTCTTTAGCCGCAGGTATACGTACGAAATGTATGGGTTTTTTTTTCTCATGTTCCTTTCTTTCTTTTACTTGTTTCATTCATTAGACTGCGGCCATGCTGGAGCAGCGCCTTAAAGTTTTTTTTATATAATATATACTAGCCTCCCTCTTTCACACGATGCTACACACAGCATATATGTTTGTATATATATATATACACCAGCTGCCTTAACTCGTACAAGTCAGTGGATCAGTGGGTATAAGCAGGTGTGTGAAATGGGCTAAAAAGCTTGGTTCATCTGTCACATGGGTCCTCTCGCAACATTTATACTGTCCACTTAGGATACACCGACCTAACCTCTGGCCAGAACCTAACGCCAATTTCCCTGAACTCTTGCGGGGTCACCATGTCTGTCCCAAGCGAAAGCCCGAAAGCAAAAGTCATACGCACTAGTTGTCCTTCTGCTTACATGTCTGTCTTACTTGCAAGGCCCCTTGACCGTTCATACGTCATCACTTACCTTATACTTCCAGCCTATCCCACCATCTTTGTCATATATTATGTGTAGTAAGAGGCTTGCTTCCCAACCACATGGTTCTGGGTTCAGTCTCACTGCGTGCCACCTTGAGCAAGTGTCTTCTGCTATAGTCTCAAGCCGACCAAAGCCTTGTGAGTGGTTTTGGTGGATGGAAACTGAAAGAAGCCCATCGAATATATATATGTGTGTGTGTGTCTCCTCATGTCTGTGTGTCTGTCTCCCATCACTGCTTGATAACTGGTGTTGGTGTTTATGCTCCTATAACCTAGCAGTTCAGCAAAGCAGACCAAAATAAGTGCTGGATTCGATTCATTCGACTAAAACAGAATTTTTCAAGGCCATCACTTAGGGGCCGGTGTCGGTTTTTTGACATCCCTATAATGTAGTGGTTTTGTAAAAGGAGATTTATAAAAAAAAGAAAGAAACACCTCCTGTGTTCATAATGTCTACATACATACACACTCACACAAACATGTATATGGGCATACACACACAAATATATGTGCATGTACGTACTCATATGTATACACATATCCACACTCCAAACACTATTATGACAACTTACTGATTGTCCTCCAAGTAAATGCATAAACTACAGTTTAAGCAACATATTACCTGCCTCTGGAAGCCCTCTTCCCATGACGGTACCCATACAGGTGATCCCCAGGAGTGCCTCCGGATTTAAACATCCCCTGGTTGCTTGGATGCTTCAGACTACCCCTGAAGGATCGAGGCAAACCTACCACTTACCTATATATATATATATATATACATATATATATATATATATATATATATATATATATATGTATGTATATATATGTATGTATACATATGTATGTATATATATATATATATATATACATACATACATACATACATGTGTGAGCATGTATTGTACACGCCAGTAATCTAAAAATGTATTCCAACAGACAAGGTAACTCTCATGGAACTAGGCAACCGAAATATAATGCTTTCAAAAACTAAACCTTTTCCAGGTGTCTTTGGACAAACTTAATCTTCTTGAGACGCAGAGACTCTTAAGGAATGAAGAGACTCTTAAGGAACTGAGAGAGATGAACACGAATTTGAGACTTTTGATTAGCAACACTGATGAACTCACTCACTCCACACAAGAGGAAAAGAAGAGGAAAAGAAGAGAAAGAACAATCCCTGCAACAGCTCAATCAACATTTGTCCAAATTATGCACCACTCTTCATTCTTTACCACATAATAATTGCTTAAATGAAAATCCACCTAAAGATGATACACAAGATAGAAGCCCATCCCCCTCCACTAGCAACTAAAAACCGCATTATACACATATAGAATGAAAAACTTAAAGCCAGAAAGGTTACTTTCTGGAACATGATCAAAAACAAGCACAAGGCAGAAATTTATGAACACTGGTTAAATTCTGCCTCATAAACTCCAAATTAAACGTATTCCAAACGAACAGGACCAACAAAGACAATTATGGGAGAAACTAACACTTGGAAAACATGAAGACAGAAATAGAAGTGCTTAAGCTTAGAGCGCTGAGCAATGAAGAAAAATTGAAGAACATAGATGAGGAAATCTACAACGAATTAAAGAAACATTGAGATGGTCAACGCTTGGAAAGTGTCTTTAAACTGTGGCAAACAACTTGTGAAGCTGAAGAAACAAACTCGCTACAAGGCTGGCAAAGACAAAGCAATTTGTTTATTAACTACGAAACACAGTTCATCGTAGAATAGGCATCGGATAAGCCCTTGCTGAAGGAAAATAAACCAAAAACATACACAGAAATGAACCCAAGCTTATCGAAAACAAACCAGGGACGGACAAGGGGATACAATTGCACCTCTCTTACATCCCCAAATAACTTAGAAACAACAATCAGGAATTCAGCCGACAACAGAGAATCTGGACGGAATCTTCTTGGCATCCTACAAAGAAATCAAAGGTTCCATGGAAACATCGAGTCGAAGCAAAACTTTTGCGAACCAATCCACCCCCCATCATCTCACAATAAATGGAAGAATTTACCTTCGAGACTTGGTTACTTCGATCAGAGAGGGTGGGTCGATTCTGGATTGTCGAATGCTTTTCATAGACTTCGTTTAAATATATCTTGCTAGACATCAATCCGTCCCTTGTCACACTCAATCAGTAAAGCTAGCTGCGTGTCTTTAGCCGCAGGTATACGTACGAAATGTATGGGGGTTTTTTTCTCATGTTCCTTTCTTTCTTTTACTTGTTTCATTCATTAGACTGTGGCCATGCTGGAGCAGCGCCTTAAAGTTTTTTTTATATAATATATACTAGCCTCCCTCTTTCACACGATGCTACACACAGCATATATGTTTGTATATATATATATACACCAGCTGCCTTAACTCGTACAAGTCAGTGGATCAGTGGGTATAAGCAGGTGTGTGAAATGGGCTAAAAAGCTTGGTTCATCTGTCACATGGGTCCTCTCGCAACATTTATACTGTCCACTTAGGATACACCGACCTAACCTCTGGCCAGAACCTAACGCCAATTTCCCTGAACTCTTGCGGGGTCACCATGTCTGTCCCAAGCGAAAGCCCGAAAGCAAAAGTCATACGCACTAGTTGTCCTTCTGCTCACATGTCTGTCTTACTTGCAAGGCCCCTTGACCGTTCATACGTCATCACTTACCTTATACTTCCAGCCTATCCCACCATCTTTGTCATATATTATGTGTAGTAAGAGGCTTGCTTCCCAACCACATGGTTCTGGGTTCAGTCTCACTGCGTGCCACCTTGAGCAAGTGTCTTCTGCTATAGTCTCAAGCCAACCAAAGCCTTGTGAGTGGTTTTGGTGGATGGAAACTGAAAGAAGCCCATCGAATATATATATATGTGTGTGTGTGTCTCCTCATGTCTGTGTGTCTGTCTCCCATCACTGCTTGATAACTGGTGTTGGTGTTTATGCTCCTATAACCTAGCAGTTCAGCAAAGCAGACCAAAATAAGTGCTGGATTCGATTCATTCGACTAAAACAGAATTTTTCAAGGCCATCACTTAGGGGCCGGTGTCGGTTTTTTGACATCCCTATAATGTAGTGGTTTTGTAAAAGGAGATTTATCAAAAAAAGAAAGAAACACCTCCTGTGTTCATAATGTCTACATACATACACACTCACACAAACATGTATATGGGCATACACACACAAACATATATGTGCATGTACGTACTCATATGTATACACATATCCACACTCCAAACACTATTATGACAACTTACTGATTGTCCTCCAAGTAAATGCATAAACTACGGTTTAAGCAACATATTACCTGCCTCTGGACGCCCTCTTCCCATGACGGTACCCATACAGGTGATCCCCAGGAGTACCTCCGGATTTAAACATCCCCTGGTTGCTTGGATGCTTCAGACTACCCCTGAAGGATCGAGGCAAACCTACCACTTACCTATATATATATATATATATATATATATATATATATATATATATATATATATATATATATATATATGTATGTATATATATGTATGTATACATATGTATGTATATATATATATATATATATATATATATATACATACATACATACATGTGTGAGCATGTATTGTACGTGCCAGTAATCTAAAAATGTATTCCAACAGACAAGGTAACTCTCATGGAACTAGGCAACTGAAATATAATGCTTTCAAAAACTAAACCTTTTCCAGGTGTCTTTGGACAAACTTAATCTTCTTGAGACGCAGAGACTCTTAAGGAATGAAGAGACTCTTAAGGAACTGAGAGAGATGAACACGAATTTGAGACTTTTGATTAGCAACACTGATGAACTCACTCGCTCCACACAAGAGGAAAAGAAGAGAAAGAACAATCCCTGCAACAGCTCAATCAACATTTGTCCAAATTATGCACCACTCTTCATTCTTTACCACATAATAATTGCTTAACTGAAAATCCACCTAAAGATGATACACAAGATAGAAGCCCATCCCCCTCCACTAGCAACTAAAAACCGCATTATACACATATAGAATGAAAAACTTAAAGCCAGAAAGGTTACTTTCTGGAACATGATCAAAAACAAGCACAAGGCAGAAATTTATGAACACTGGTTAAATTCTGCCTCATAAACTTCAAATTAAACGTATTCCAAACGAACAGGACCAACAAAGACAATTATGGGAGAAACTAACACTTGGAAAACATGAAGACAGAAATAGAAGTGCTTAAGCTTAGAGCGCTGAGCAATGAAGAAAAATTGAAGAACATAGATGAGGAAATCTACAACGAATTAAAGAAACATTGAGATGGTCAACGCTTGGAAAGTGTCTTTAAACTGTGGCAAACAACTTGTGAAGCTGAAGAAACAAACTCGCTACAAGGCTGGCAAAGACAAAGCAATTTGTTTATTAACTACGAAACACAGTTCATCGTAGAATAGGCATCGGATAAGCCCTTGCTGAAGGAAAATAAACCAAAAACATACACAGAAATGTACCCAAGCTTATCGAACACAAACCAGAGACGGACAAGGGGAGGCAACTCCACCTCTCTTACATCCCCAAATAACTTAGAAACAACAATCAGGAATTCAGCCGACAACAGAGAATCTGGACGGAATCTTCTTGGCATCCTACAAAGAAATCAAAGGTTCCATAGAAACGTCGAGACGAAGCAAAACTTTTGCGAACCAATCCACCCCCCATCATCTCACAATAAATGGAAGAATTTACCTTCGAGACTTGGTTACTTCGATCAGAGAGGGTGGGTCGATTCTGGATTGTCGAATGCTTTTCATAGACTTCGTTTAAATATATCTTGCTAGACATCAATCCGTCCCTTGTCACACTCAATCAGTAAAGCTAGCTGCGTGTCTTTAGCCGCAGGTATACGTACGAAATGTATGGGGTTTTTTTTCTCATGTTCCTTTCTTTCTTTTACTTGTTTCATTCATTAGACTGTGGCCATGCTGGAGCAGCGCCTTAAAGTTTTTTTTATATAATATATACTAGCCTCCCTCTTTCACACGATGCTACACACAGCATATATGTTTGTATATATATATATATACACCAGCTGCCTTAACTCGTACAAGTCAGTGGATCAGTGGGTATAAGCAGGTGTGTGAAATGGGCTAAAAAGCTTGGTTCATCTGTCACATGGGTCCTCTCGCAACATTTATACTGTCCACTTAGGATACACCGACCTAACCTCTGGCCAGAACCTAACGCCAATTTCCCTGAACTCTTGCGGGGTCACCATGTCTGTCCCAAGCGAAAGCCCGAAAGCAAAAGTCATACGCACTAGTTGTCCTTCTGCTCACATGTCTGTCTTACTTGCAAGGCCCCTTGACCGTTCATACGTCATCACTTACCTTATACTTCCAGCCTATCCCACCATCTTTGTCATATATTATGTGTAGTAAGAGGCTTGCTTCCCAACCACATGGTTCTGGGTTCAGTCTCACTGCGTGCCACCTTGAGCAAGTGTCTTCTGCTATAGTCTCAAGCCGACCAAAGCCTTGTGAGTGGTTTTGGTGGATGGAAACTGAAAGAAGCCCATCGAATATATATATGTGTGTGTGTGTCTCCTCATGTCTGTGTGTTTGTCTCCCATCACTGCTTGATAACTGGTGTTGGTGTTTATGCTCCTATAACCTAGCAGTTCAGCAAAGCAGACCAAAATAAGTGCTGGATTCGATTCATTCGACTAAAACAGAATTTTTCAAGGCCATCACTTAGGGGCCGGTGTCGGTTTTTTGACATCCCTATAATGTAGTGGTTTTGTAAAAGGAGATTTATAAAAAAAAGAAAGAAACACCTCCTGTGTTCATAATGTCTACATACATACACACTCACACAAACATGTATATGGGCATACACACACAAACATATATGTGCATGTACGTACTCATATGTATACACATATCCACACTCCAAACACTATTATGACAACTTACTGATTGTCCTCCAAGTAAATGCATAAACTACGGTTTAAGCAACATATTACCTGCCTCTGGACGCCCTCTTCCCATGACGGTACCCATACAGGTGATCCCCAGGAGTGCCTCCGGATTTAAACATCCCCTGGTTGCTTGGATGCTTCAGACTACCCCTGAAGGATCGAGGCAAACCTACCACTTACCTATATATATATATATATATATATATATATATATATATATATATATATATATATATGTATGTATATATATGTATGTATACATATGTATGTATATATATATATATATATATATATATATATATATACATACATACATACATGTGTGAGCATGTATTGTACACGCCAGTAATCTAAAAATGTATTCCAACAGACAAGGTAACTCTCATGGAACTAGGCAACCGAAATATAATGCTTTCAAAAACTAAACCTTTTCCAGGTGTCTTTGGACAAACTTAATCTTCTTGAGACGCAGAGACTCTTAAGGAATGAAGAGACTCTTAAGGAATGAAGAGACTCTTAAGGAACTGAGAGAGATGAACACGAATTTGAGACTTTTGATTAGCAACACTGATGAACTCACTCGCTCCACACAAGAGGAAAAGAAGAGAAAGAACAATCCCTGCAACAGCTCAATCAACATTTGTCCAAATTATGCACCACTCTTCATTCTTTACTACATAATAATTGCTTAAATGAAAATCCACCTAAAGATGATACACAAGATAGAAGCCCATCCCCCTCCACTAGCAACTAAAAACCGCATTATACACATATAGAATGAAAAACTTAAAGCCAGAAAGGTTACTTTCTGGAACATGATCAAAAACAAGCACAAGGCAGAAATTTATGAACACTGGTTAAATTCTGCCTCATAAACTCCAAATTAAACGTATTCCAAACGAACAGGACCAACAAAGACAATTATGGGAGAAACTAACACTTGGAAAACATGAAGACAGAAATAGAAGTGCTTAAGCTTAGAGCGCTGAGCAATGAAGAAAAATTGAAGAACATAGATGAGGAAATCTACAACGAATTAAAGAAACATTGAGATGGTCAACGCTTGGAAAGTGTCTTTAAACTGTGGCAAACAACTTGTGAAGCTGAAGAAACAAACTCGCTACAAGGCTGGCAAAGACAAAGCAATTTGTTTATTAACTACGAAACACAGTTCATCGTAGAATAGGCATCGGATAAGCCCTTGCTGTAGGAAAATAAAGCAAAAACATACACAGAAATGAACCCAGGCTTATCGAATACAAACCAGTAAAGCTAGCTGCGTGTCTTTAGCCGCAGGTATACGTACGAAATGTATGGGTTTTTTTTTCTCATGTTCCTTTCTTTCTTTTACTTGTTTCATTCATTAGACTGCGGCCATGCTGGAGCAGCGCCTTAAAGTTTTTTTTATATAATATATACTAGCCTCCCTCTTTCACACGATGCTACACACAGCATATATGTTTGTATATATATATATACACCAGCTGCCTTAACTCGTACAAGTCAGTGGATCAGTGGGTATAAGCAGGTGTGTGAAATGGGCTAAAAAGCTTGGTTCATCTGTCACATGGGTCCTCTCGCAACATTTATACTGTCCACTTAGGATACACCGACCTAACCTCTGGCCAGAACCTAACGCCAATTTCCCTGAACTCTTGCGGGGTCACCATGTCTGTCCCAAGCGAAAGCCCGAAAGCAAAAGTCATACGCACTAGTTGTCCTTCTGCTTACATGTCTGTCTTACTTGCAAGGCCCCTTGACCGTTCATACGTCATCACTTACCTTATACTTCCAGCCTATCCCACCATCTTTGTCATATATTATGTGTAGTAAGAGGCTTGCTTCCCAACCACATGGTTCTGGGTTCAGTCTCACTGCGTGCCACCTTGAGCAAGTGTCTTCTGCTATAGTCTCAAGCCGACCAAAGCCTTGTGAGTGGTTTTGGTGGATGGAAACTGAAAGAAGCCCATCGAATATATATATGTGTGTGTGTGTCTCCTCATGTCTGTGTGTCTGTCTCCCATCACTGCTTGATAACTGGTGTTGGTGTTTATGCTCCTATAACCTAGCAGTTCAGCAAAGCAGACCAAAATAAGTGCTGGATTCGATTCATTCGACTAAAACAGAATTTTTCAAGGCCATCACTTAGGGGCCGGTGTCGGTTTTTTGACATCCCTATAATGTAGTGGTTTTGTAAAAGGAGATTTATAAAAAAAAGAAAGAAACACCTCCTGTGTTCATAATGTCTACATACATACACACTCACACAAACATGTATATGGGCATACACACACAAATATATGTGCATGTACGTACTCATATGTATACACATATCCACACTCCAAACACTATTATGACAACTTACTGATTGTCCTCCAAGTAAATGCATAAACTACAGTTTAAGCAACATATTACCTGCCTCTGGACGCCCTCTTCCCATGACGGTACCCATACAGGTGATCCCCAGGAGTGCCTCCGGATTTAAACATCCCCTGGTTGCTTGGATGCTTCAGACTACCCCTGAAGGATCGAGGCAAACCTACCACTTACCTATATATATATATATACATATATATATATATATATATATATATATATATATATATATATATGTATGTATATATATGTATGTATACATATGTATGTATATATATATATATATATATATATATATACATACATACATGTGTGAGCATGTATTGTACACGCCAGTAATCTAAAAATGTATTCCAACAGACAAGGTAACTCTCATGGAACTAGGCAACCGAAATATAATGCTTTCAAAAACTAAACCTTTTCCAGGTGTCTTTGGACAAACTTAATCTTCTTGAGACGCAGAGACTCTTAAGGAATGAAGAGACTCTTAAGGAACTGAGAGAGATGAACACGAATTTGAGACTTTTGATTAGCAACACTGATGAACTCACTCACTCCACACAAGAGGAAAAGAAGAGGAAAAGAAGAGAAAGAACAATCCCTGCAACAGCTCAATCAACATTTGTCCAAATTATGCACCACTCTTCATTCTTTACCACATAATAATTGCTTAAATGAAAATCCACCTAAAGATGATACACAAGATAGAAGCCCATCCCCCTCCACTAGCAACTAAAAACCGCATTATACACATATAGAATGAAAAACTTAAAGCCAGAAAGGTTACTTTCTGGAACATGATCAAAAACAAGCACAAGGCAGAAATTTATGAACACTGGTTAAATTCTGCCTCATAAACTCCAAATTAAACGTATTCCAAACGAACAGGACCAACAAAGACAATTATGGGAGAAACTAACACTTGGAAAACAGGAAGACAGAAATAGAACTGCTTAAGCTTAGAGCGCTGAGCAATGAAGAAAAATTGAAGAACATAGATGAGGAAATCTACAACGAATTAAAGAAACATTGAGATGGTCAACGCTTGGAAAGTGTCTTTAAACTGTGGCAAACAACTTGTGAAGCTGAAGAAACAAACTCGCTACAAGGCTGGCAAAGACAAAGCAATTTGTTTATTAACTACGAAACACAGTTCATCGTAGAATAGGCATCGGATAAGCCCTTGCTGAAGGAAAATAAACCAAAAACATACACAGAAATGTACCCAAGCTTATCGAACACAAACCAGAGACGGACAAGGGGAGGCAACTCCACCTCTCTTACATCCCCAAATAACTTAGAAACAACAATCAGGAATTCAGCCGACAACAGAGAATCTGGACGGAATCTTCTTGGCATCCTACAAAGAAATCAAAGGTTCCATAGAAACGTCGAGACGAAGCAAAACTTTTGCGAACCAATCCACCCCCCATCATCTCACAATAAATGGAAGAATTTACCTTCGAGACTTGGTTACTTCGATCAGAGAGGGTGGGTCGATTCTGGATTGTCGAATGCTTTTCATAGACTTCGTTTAAATATATCTTGCTAGACATCAATCCGTCCCTTGTCACACTCAATCAGTAAAGCTAGCTGCGTGTCTTTAGCCGCAGGTATACGTACGAAATGTATGGGTTTTTTTTTCTCATGTTCCTTTCTTTCTTTTACTTGTTTCATTCATTAGACTGCGGCCATGCTGGAGCAGCGCCTTAAAGTTTTTTTTATATAATATATACTAGCCTCCCTCTTTCACACGATGCTACACACAGCATATATGTTTGTATATATATATATATACACCAGCTGCCTTAACTCGTACAAGTCAGTGGATCAGTGGGTATAAGCAGGTGTGTGAAATGGGCTAAAAAGCTTGGTTCATCTGTCACATGGGTCCTCTCGCAACATTTATACTGTCCACTTAGGATACACCGACCTAACCTCTGGCCAGAACCTAACGCCAATTTCCCTGAACTCTTGCGGGGTCACCATGTCTGTCCCAAGCGAAAGCCCGAAAGCAAAAGTCATACGCACTAGTTGTCCTTCTGCTCACATGTCTGTCTTACTTGCAAGGCCCCTTGACCGTTCATACGTCATCACTTACCTTATACTTCCAGCCTATCCCACCATCTTTGTCATATATTATGTGTAGTAAGAGGCTTGCTTCCCAACCACATGGTTCTGGGTTCAGTCTCACTGCGTGCCACCTTGAGCAAGTGTCTTCTGCTATAGTCTCAAGCCGACCAAAGCCTTGTGAGTGGTTTTGGTGGATGGAAACTGAAAGAAGCCCATCGAATATATATATGTGTGTGTGTGTCTCCTCATGTCTGTGTGTCTGTCTCCCATCACTGCTTGATAACTGGTGTTGGTGTTTATGCTCCTATAACCTAGCAGTTCAGCAAAGCAGACCAAAATAAGTGCTGGATTCGATTCATTCGACTAAAACAGAATTTTTCAAGGCCATCACTTAGGGGCCGGTGTCGGTTTTTTGACATCCCTATAATGTAGTGGTTTTGTAAAAGGAGATTTATAAAAAAAAGAAAGAAACACCTCCTGTGTTCATAATGTCTACATACATACACACTCACACAAACATGTATATGGGCATACACACACAAATATATGTGCATGTACGTACTCATATGTATACACATATCCACACTCCAAACACTATTATGACAACTTACTGATTGTCCTCCAAGTAAATGCATAAACTACAGTTTAAGCAACATATTACCTGCCTCTGGACGCCCTCTTCCCATGACGGTACCCATACAGGTGATCCCCAGGAGTGCCTCCGGATTTAAACATCCCCTGGTTGCTTGGATGCTTCAGACTACCCCTGAAGGATCGAGGCAAACCTACCACTTACCTATATATATATATATACATATATATATATATATATATATATATATATATATAT
Organism: Octopus bimaculoides; assembly: GCF_046866305.1. NCBI lineage: Eukaryota > Metazoa > Mollusca > Cephalopoda > Octopoda > Octopodidae > Octopus > Octopus bimaculoides. The sequence goes on along the minus strand of NW_028315345.1, from coordinate 14,672 downwards.
ATATGTATGTATATATATGTATGTATACATATGTATGTATATATATATATATATATATATATATACATACATACATGTGTGAGCATGTATTGTACACGCCAGTAATCTAAAAATGTATTCCAACAGACAAGGTAACTCTCATGGAACTAGGCAACCGAAATATAATGCTTTCAAAAACTAAACCTTTTCCAGGTGTCTTTGGACAAACTTAATCTTCTTGAGACGCAGAGACTCTTAAGGAATGAAGAGACTCTTAAGGAACTGAGAGAGATGAACACGAATTTGAGACTTTTGATTAGCAACACTGATGAACTCACTCACTCCACACAAGAGGAAAAGAAGAGGAAAAGAAGAGAAAGAACAATCCCTGCAACAGCTCAATCAACATTTGTCCAAATTATGCACCACTCTTCATTCTTTACCACATAATAATTGCTTAAATGAAAATCCACCTAAAGATGATACACAAGATAGAAGCCCATCCCCCTCCACTAGCAACTAAAAACCGCATTATACACATATAGAATGAAAAACTTAAAGCCAGAAAGGTTACTTTCTGGAACATGATCAAAAACAAGCACAAGGCAGAAATTTATGAACACTGGTTAAATTCTGCCTCATAAACTCCAAATTAAACGTATTCCAAACGAACAGGACCAACAAAGACAATTATGGGAGAAACTAACACTTGGAAAACAGGAAGACAGAAATAGAACTGCTTAAGCTTAGAGCGCTGAGCAATGAAGAAAAATTGAAGAACATAGATGAGGAAATCTACAACGAATTAAAGAAACATTGAGATGGTCAACGCTTGGAAAGTGTCTTTAAACTGTGGCAAACAACTTGTGAAGCTGAAGAAACAAACTCGCTACAAGGCTGGCAAAGACAAAGCAATTTGTTTATTAACTACGAAACACAGTTCATCGTAGAATAGGCATCGGATAAGCCCTTGCTGAAGGAAAATAAACCAAAAACATACACAGAAATGAACCCAAGCTTATCGAAAACAAACCAGGGACGGACAAGGGGATACAATTGCACCTCTCTTACATCCCCAAATAACTTAGAAACAACAATCAGGAATTCAGCCGACAACAGAGAATCTGGACGGAATCTTCTTGGCATCCTACAAAGAAATCAAAGGTTCCATGGAAACATCGAGTCGAAGCAAAACTTTTGCGAACCAATCCACCCCCCATCATCTCACAATAAATGGAAGAATTTACCTTCGAGACTTGGTTACTTCGATCAGAGAGGGTGGGTCGATTCTGGATTGTCGAATGCTTTTCATAGACTTCGTTTAAATATATCTTGCTAGACATCAATCCGTCCCTTGTCACACTCAATCAGTAAAGCTAGCTGCGTGTCTTTAGCCGCAGGTATACGTACGAAATGTATGGGTTTTTTTTCTCATGTTCCTTTCTTTCTTTTACTTGTTTCATTCATTAGACTGTGGCCATGCTGGAGCAGCGCCTTAAAGTTTTTTTTATATAATATATACTAGCCTCCCTCTTTCACACGATGCTACACACAGCATATATGTTTGTATATATATATATACACCAGCTGCCTTAACTCGTACAAGTCAGTGGATCAGTGGGTATAAGCAGGTGTGTGAAATGGGCTAAAAAGCTTGGTTCATCTGTCACATGGGTCCTCTCGCAACATTTATACTGTCCACTTAGGATACACCGACCTAACCTCTGGCCAGAACCTAACGCCAATTTCCCTGAACTCTTGCGGGGTCACCATGTCTGTCCCAAGCGAAAGCCCGAAAGCAAAAGTCATACGCACTAGTTGTCCTTCTGCTCACATGTCTGTCTTACTTGCAAGGCCCCTTGACCGTTCATACGTCATCACTTACCTTATACTTCCAGCCTATCCCACCATCTTTGTCATATATTATGTGTAGTAAGAGGCTTGCTTCCCAACCACATGGTTCTGGGTTCAGTCTCACTGCGTGCCACCTTGAGCAAGTGTCTTCTGCTATAGTCTCAAGCCAACCAAAGCCTTGTGAGTGGTTTTGGTGGATGGAAACTGAAAGAAGCCCATCGAATATATATATATGTGTGTGTGTGTCTCCTCATGTCTGTGTGTCTGTCTCCCATCACTGCTTGATAACTGGTGTTGGTGTTTATGCTCCTATAACCTAGCAGTTCAGCAAAGCAGACCAAAATAAGTGCTGGATTCGATTCATTCGACTAAAACAGAATTTTTCAAGGCCATCACTTAGGGGCCGGTGTCGGTTTTTTGACATCCCTATAATGTAGTGGTTTTGTAAAAGGAGATTTATCAAAAAAAGAAAGAAACACCTCCTGTGTTCATAATGTCTACATACATACACACTCACACAAACATGTATATGGGCATACACACACAAACATATATGTGCATGTACGTACTCATATGTATACACATATCCACACTCCAAACACTATTATGACAACTTACTGATTGTCCTCCAAGTAAATGCATAAACTACGGTTTAAGCAACATATTACCTGCCTCTGGACGCCCTCTTCCCATGACGGTACCCATACAGGTGATCCCCAGGAGTGCCTCCGGATTTAAACATCCCCTGGTTGCTTGGATGCTTCAGACTACCCCTGAAGGATCGAGGCAAACCTACCACTTACCTATATATATATATATATATATATATATATATATATATATATATATATATATATGTATGTATATATATGTATGTATACATATGTATGTATATATATATATATATATATATATATACATACATACATACATGTGTGAGCATGTATTGTACGTGCCAGTAATCTAAAAATGTATTCCAACAGACAAGGTAACTCTCATGGAACTAGGCAACCGAAATATAATGCTTTCAAAAACTAAACCTTTTCCAGGTGTCTTTGGACAAACTTAATCTTCTTGAGACGCAGAGACTCTTAAGGAACTGAGAGAGATGAACACGAATTTGAGACTTTTGATTAGCAACACTGATGAACTCACTCGCTCCACACAAGAGGAAAAGAAGAGAAAGAACAATCCCTGCAACAGCTCAATCAACATTTGTCCAAATTATGCACCAGTCTTCATTCTTTACCACATAATAATTGCTTAACTGAAAATCCACCTAAAGATGATACACAAGATAGAAGCCCATCCCCCTCCACTAGCAACTAAAAACCGCATTATACACATATAGAATGAAAAACTTAAAGCCAGAAAGGTTACTTTCTGGAACATGATCAAAAACAAGCACAAGGCAGAAATTTATGAACACTGGTTAAATTCTGCCTCATAAACTTCAAATTAAACGTATTCCAAACGAACAGGACCAACAAAGACAATTATGGGAGAAACTAACACTTGGAAAACATGAAGACAGAAATAGAAGTGCTTAAGCTTAGAGCGCTGAGCAATGAAGAAAAATTGAAGAACATAGATGAGGAAATCTACAACGAATTAAAGAAACATTGAGATGGTCAACGCTTGGAAAGTGTCTTTAAACTGTGGCAAACAACTTGTGAAGCTGAAGAAACAAACTCGCTACAAGGCTGGCAAAGACAAAGCAATTTGTTTATTAACTACGAAACACAGTTCATCGTAGAATAGGCATCGGATAAGCCCTTGCTGAAGGAAAATAAACCAAAAACATACACAGAAATGTACCCAAGCTTATCGAACACAAACCAGAGACGGACAAGGGGAGGCAACTCCACCTCTCTTACATCCCCAAATAACTTAGAAACAACAATCAGGAATTCAGCCGACAACAGAGAATCTGGACGGAATCTTCTTGGCATCCTACAAAGAAATCAAAGGTTCCATAGAAACGTCGAGACGAAGCAAAACTTTTGCGAACCAATCCACCCCCCATCATCTCACAATAAATGGAAGAATTTACCTTCGAGACTTGGTTACTTCGATCAGAGAGGGTGGGTCGATTCTGGATTGTCGAATGCTTTTCATAGACTTCGTTTAAATATATCTTGCTAGACATCAATCCGTCCCTTGTCACACTCAATCAGTAAAGCTAGCTGCGTGTCTTTAGCCGCAGGTATACGTACGAAATGTATGGGTTTTTTTTTCTCATGTTCCTTTCTTTCTTTTACTTGTTTCATTCATTAGACTGCGGCCATGCTGGAGCAGCGCCTTAAAGTTTTTTTTATATAATATATACTAGCCTCCCTCTTTCACACGATGCTACACACAGCATATATGTTTGTATATATATATATATACACCAGCTGCCTTAACTCGTACAAGTCAGTGGATCAGTGGGTATAAGCAGGTGTGTGAAATGGGCTAAAAAGCTTGGTTCATCTGTCACATGGGTCCTCTCGCAACATTTATACTGTCCACTTAGGATACACCGACCTAACCTCTGGCCAGAACCTAACGCCAATTTCCCTGAACTCTTGCGGGGTCACCATGTCTGTCCCAAGTGAAAGCCCGAAAGCAAAAGTCATACGCACTAGTTGTCCTTCTGCTCACATGTCTGTCTTACTTGCAAGGCCCCTTGACCGTTCATACGTCATCACTTACCTTATACTTCCAGCCTATCCCACCATCTTTGTCATATATTATGTGTAGTAAGAGGCTTGCTTCCCAACCACATGGTTCTGGGTTCAGTCTCACTGCGTGCCACCTTGAGCAAGTGTCTTCTGCTATAGTCTCAAGCCGACCAAAGCCTTGTGAGTGGTTTTGGTGGATGGAAACTGAAAGAAGCCCATCGAATATATATATGTGTGTGTGTGTCTCCTCATGTCTGTGTGTCTGTCTCCCATCACTGCTTGATAACTGGTGTTGGTGTTTATGCTCCTATAACCTAGCAGTTCAGCAAAGCAGACCAAAATAAGTGCTGGATTCGATTCATTCGACTAAAACAGAATTTTTCAAGGCCATCACTTAGGGGCCGGTGTCGGTTTTTTGACATCCCTATAATGTAGTGGTTTTGTAAAAGGAGATTTATAAAAAAAAGAAAGAAACACCTCCTGTGTTCATAATGTCTACATACATACACACTCACACAAACATGTATATGGGCATACACACACAAATATATGTGCATGTACGTACTCATATGTATACACATATCCACACTCCAAACACTATTATGACAACTTACTGATTGTCCTCCAAGTAAATGCATAAACTACAGTTTAAGCAACATATTACCTGCCTCTGGACGCCCTCTTCCCATGACGGTACCCATACAGGTGATCCCCAGGAGTGCCTCCGGATTTAAACATCCCCTGGTTGCTTGGATGCTTCAGACTACCCCTGAAGGATCGAGGCAAACCTACCACTTACCTATATATATATATATACATATATATATATATATATATATATATATATATATGTATGTATATATATGTATGTATACATATGTATGTATATATATATATATATATATATATATATACATACATACATGTGTGAGCATGTATTGTACACGCCAGTAATCTAAAAATGTATTCCAACAGACAAGGTAACTCTCATGGAACTAGGCAACCGAAATATAATGCTTTCAAAAACTAAACCTTTTCCAGGTGTCTTTGGACAAACTTAATCTTCTTGAGACGCAGAGACTCTTAAGGAATGAAGAGACTCTTAAGGAACTGAGAGAGATGAACACGAATTTGAGACTTTTGATTAGCAACACTGATGAACTCACTCGCTCCACACAAGAGGAAAAGAAGAGAAAGAACAATCCCTGCAACAGCTCAATCAACATTTGTCCAAATTATGCACCACTCTTCATTCTTTACTACATAATAATTGCTTAAATGAAAATCCACCTAAAGATGATACACAAGATAGAAGCCCATCCCCCTCCACTAGCAACTAAAAACCGCATTATACACATATAGAATGAAAAACTTAAAGCCAGAAAGGTTACTTTCTGGAACATGATCAAAAACAAGCACAAGGCAGAAATTTATGAACACTGGTTAAATTCTGCCTCATAAACTCCAAATTAAACGTATTCCAAACGAACAGGACCAACAAAGACAATTATGGGAGAAACTAACACTTGGAAAACAGGAAGACAGAAATAGAACTGCTTAAGCTTAGAGCGCTGAGCAATGAAGAAAAATTGAAGAACATAGATGAGGAAATCTACAACGAATTAAAGAAACATTGAGATGGTCAACGCTTGGAAAGTGTCTTTAAACTGTGGCAAACAACTTGTGAAGCTGAAGAAACAAACTCGCTACAAGGCTGGCAAAGACAAAGCAATTTGTTTATTAACTACGAAACACAGTTCATCGTAGAATAGGCATCGGATAAGCCCTTGCTGAAGGAAAATAAACCAAAAACATACACAGAAATGAACCCAAGCTTATCGAAAACAAACCAGGGACGGACAAGGGGATACAATTGCACCTCTCTTACATCCCCAAATAACTTAGAAACAACAATCAGGAATTCAGCCGACAACAGAGAATCTGGACGGAATCTTCTTGGCATCCTACAAAGAAATCAAAGGTTCCATGGAAACATCGAGTCGAAGCAAAACTTTTGCGAACCAATCCACCCCCCATCATCTCACAATAAATGGAAGAATTTACCTTCGAGACTTGGTTACTTCGATCAGAGAGGGTGGGTCGATTCTGGATTGTCGAATGCTTTTCATAGACTTCGTTTAAATATATCTTGCTAGACATCAATCCGTCCCTTGTCACACTCAATCAGTAAAGCTAGCTGCGTGTCTTTAGCCGCAGGTATACGTACGAAATGTATGGGTTTTTTTTCTCATGTTCCTTTCTTTCTTTTACTTGTTTCATTCATTAGACTGTGGCCATGCTGGAGCAGCGCCTTAAAGTTTTTTTTATATAATATATACTAGCCTCCCTCTTTCACACGATGCTACACACAGCATATATGTTTGTATATATATATATACACCAGCTGCCTTAACTCGTACAAGTCAGTGGATCAGTGGGTATAAGCAGGTGTGTGAAATGGGCTAAAAAGCTTGGTTCATCTGTCACATGGGTCCTCTCGCAACATTTATACTGTCCACTTAGGATACACCGACCTAACCTCTGGCCAGAACCTAACGCCAATTTCCCTGAACTCTTGCGGGGTCACCATGTCTGTCCCAAGCGAAAGCCCGAAAGCAAAAGTCATACGCACTAGTTGTCCTTCTGCTCACATGTCTGTCTTACTTGCAAGGCCCCTTGACCGTTCATACGTCATCACTTACCTTATACTTCCAGCCTATCCCACCATCTTTGTCATATATTATGTGTAGTAAGAGGCTTGCTTCCCAACCACATGGTTCTGGGTTCAGTCTCACTGCGTGCCACCTTGAGCAAGTGTCTTCTGCTATAGTCTCAAGCCAACCAAAGCCTTGTGAGTGGTTTTGGTGGATGGAAACTGAAAGAAGCCCATCGAATATATATATATGTGTGTGTGTGTCTCCTCATGTCTGTGTGTCTGTCTCCCATCACTGCTTGATAACTGGTGTTGGTGTTTATGCTCCTATAACCTAGCAGTTCAGCAAAGCAGACCAAAATAAGTGCTGGATTCGATTCATTCGACTAAAACAGAATTTTTCAAGGCCATCACTTAGGGGCCGGTGTCGGTTTTTTGACATCCCTATAATGTAGTGGTTTTGTAAAAGGAGATTTATAAAAAAAAGAAAGAAACACCTCCTGTGTTCATAATGTCTACATACATACACACTCACACAAACATGTATATGGGCATACACACACAAACATATATGTGCATGTACGTACTCATATGTATACACATATCCACACTCCAAACACTATTATGACAACTTACTGATTGTCCTATCTATGTACATATATAAATAATGCTATATTTACCTAATATTGAGGTTTCATTCTTTTGTTGTCACTTTATTATTATCATTGTATATATATATATATATATATATATATATATATATATATATAGGATCTTTTTTAAAACGGGGGCCACATTTTTCATTAATGTCTTACGTAGTGTTTTTGGTACCGAAAGACTTTCAAACTTCGTATACTTATCTATTTTATGTTATAGAACAGAAAAATATTTTTGTATTCGAATTTATTTCATGTAAAAAATTGTCTTATTTCGATAATTTCAGCCAATCACTGACGTCCATTCAGCCGATATACATTAAGTGCCGACTACATAAACAAACGATTCTTCGTTTTATTTGCTTTTTTCGTTTTAAATTTGCTTTAACCCTAACCCTAACCCTAACTCTAACCCTAACCCGGATCTTTTTTAAAACGGGGGCCACATTTTTCATTAACGAGACACTTTGAAACTTGGAACACTGGTAGAATGTGTCATATAAAACATCTTTTTCTCTTAGTCTTCTTTAAAAAAAAAAGAAATCCATAAATTATTCCATGTTAAAGTTGTCGTATTTCTGTAATTTCAACCAATCACTGACGTCCATTCAGCCGATATACATTAAGCGCCGACTACATAAACAAACGATTCTGAAACAATTAACCCTAACTCTAACCCTAACCCTAACCCACCAATTTGCATGTACACAGATGATTATGCGATATAAGTATATGTGTGTGCCCCCCTCTCTCTCTCTCTGTATATATATATATATATATATATGAACGTTATATATACATTCACGTTAAATATACAGATACTTAAATCGTCAAATATATTTACATATTTCTACAAAATGATATATCTAAAGTTTGATGATAAAAGTACGTTAAAAAAAAAATTGTGCTCCTAACGAGTTTCGACCTCAGAATCTCTGTCTAACTTCAATGTTGATCTTCAAGGTCGTCCCCACTCAAATCTATTTAGTCGAAAGTATACGTATATGTATGTACACACACGTGCATGAAATATATCTCTATATATAATATATTTAAAGATTCACAGTAGAAAGACACAAAAAAATTGTGCCCCGAGTGAGTTTCGAAGTCACAACCTCCGCAAAACTTCCGTCTTGTGGTTTGAAACACAAGGAAGGTACTGTCGTTAACGTATCGAGTGTACATAGCTAAGTGCATAGCTAATTTTACAGAGTGCTTTGCGACCCGTAACATCCACTTAGCCATGTACTCTCGATACGTCGACCACATTAACCTCGTCGTGAAATGTAATAATAATACAGATACACATACAGATACGAACACTCCCCTAAATGAGCAACAGGTGATGACAGCTATACAACACATGGCTGACCCTATCCATATCAGCAGTAGAACGGCTACCGTAGACTACCGCTCTAAACACCCCAGTAACAGTTACCCGTCCTAGATACTGAGCTCTGGAGAGAAAATACAAGAATTGACGGAACTGTTCAACCCTGTCTACTCCACTCACACTACTCTAAACCTGTGGCTGATCCACGGGTAACCCGTAGTGACTCTGCGATGTCAAGTACTGCCAAGGTCAACATCCTTGTAGCAGCCTTAGTTGGTGTAATGAGGAAAGTATCGCCACTATGCCAACCACAACAACAACGACAACAACACATCCAGCACCATATATTCCGAATGCAACGTTCCGGATACACACAGCATTATAGAATCAGGGTGTACAATGGAGCGAAAACAAAATTCGAACGCATCCTAAGAGATGCTGAAAACGGTATATGGCCCCTGTACCGCAACAAGTTCTGGAATAGGTTAGAGGGGGAGGCCAACAAAAGAAATAAGAACGATACTTCGTATGATAACAAGAAGTTTCACAGTGTAATGTTTGTTGATGCTACACCTAAGAACGTATTAAGTAAGGCATTCAAGAAAATCCTGCACAAAACTGGCCTTAAGATCAAAGTTGTAGAAAAGACAGGTAGGACTATCAAATCTGTATTATGTAGATCATATCCGTTTGATAGAATCATCTGTCAAAATAATTGTGCAGTATTTCCTACAAACCCAAACGTGAACTGCAAAACCAAGAACACTGTATACCAGATCAAGTGCCAATAAGGAGCTTGCGCGACTAACCCAGGGTCATACATTGATGAGACTCCTAGGAGTATCAATGATAGGTTCAAAGAACACCTGGACAACTGCATTGAAAAGAAACCAAACTCCATCTTCTACCAGCATGCTGTAGACTGCCAAAAGGGCTCGTTAGGGAGACTTAATTTAAATATCTTATCCACACATCCCACTGATGCAATGCTGAGACAAGTCACTGAAGCTGTCTGTATACAGGAATACAAACCCTCTCTCAACCGTAAATGCGAGTGGGGTAACATCCAGATTCCACTCGGGAGTACACCTCTATAATCACCCTCCTCTCTCTTTTACATGTGGAATTCCATTCCCTACATACATGTTGAGATGCATAATACATACATATATGTAGATATATATAACCGTATGAGCGTATATAGTTTGATATGTATGTACGTATGTGCAGATGCATATGTGTGTGCACGTGTGTGTATGTGTTGCGCGTTGTGTATATGACTATGTGCGTATGAACATGTGTAGATATGAGTATGTGTAGATACATCTATGTGTGGCATGTTTATGTGTGTTAAAAAAAAGGTTATAATAAAATAACAATATTAAAAAAATGCATGTTTGAATTTAACCGTTATCCTTGTATTAGTGTCATATATATTTGTATATATGTATGTGTGTGTGTATATATGTGTATATATGTATAGGTGTAGTGATGGATAAGCGTATATGTGTGTATACTTTAAGATTATACGTATATGTGTGTGAGTGACAATATGATTGTGTGTACTTGTATATATGTATAAGCAAGGTTATATATGTGCATATAAGCAAGGTTATATATGTGCATATAAGCAAGGTTATATATGTGCATATATGCATACATTCGTTGTATCCATTCAAGAAAAGAACCAATTTTCAAGAACTCATCGATGAAAATCCACTATCACATATAGAAAAATTAATAATATATATATACATATCTTTTCTCTTTTACTTGTTTCAATCATTTCACTGCGGCCATGCTGGAGCACCACCTTTAGCTGAGCACAATGACCCCAGGACTTATTCTATCGGTCTCTTTTGCCAAACCACTAAGTTACGGGGACGTAAACACACCGGCATCGGTTGTCCAGCAATGCTAGGGGCACAAACACAAACATAAACACACATATATATATATATAGATAGATAGATAGATACGACGGGCTTCTTTCAGTTTCCGTCTACCAAATCGACTCACAAGGCTTTGATCGGCCCGAGTCTATAGTTGAAGTCACTTGCCCAAGGTACTATGCAGTGGGACTAAACCCACAACCATATGGTTGGTAAGCAAGGTACTTACCACACAGCCACCCCTTCGCCCATTCACATAGCCACCCCGGCACCATATATATGTTTCTTTATGTTTCTTTATATTTTTAAGTTTATTTTCATTATTATTCGAATTCTTCATTCTTTTGGGTTTTATATACTTCTAATTACCATTTACATACATTTACATATATACACACATCCTTTTATCTTCTAGACAAGTGGTATAGACAAATAGAATAAAAAATCTCTCTACTTAAATTGTAATTATCCCATGGATGACCAGTAACTCCAGGGATATCATATTTCAAGTTTAATGGAGCCTGACACTATCTGTCAGACACACCTCATGTATGTCTGTCTATTCATACATACATACATACATATCTACATACATACCCACACACTCATTTATTCATACATACATGCATTCATACATACATATATATGTATATATATATATATATATATATATATATATATATATATATATATATATACATACATACATACATATGTACATACATACATATATATATATATACATACATATGTATATATATATATGTATAGATGTATGTACGAGTGGACTTGGTAGATGGAAACTGAAAGAAGCCCGTCGTATATATCTATGTATGTGTGTATGAGTGTCTGTGTTTGTCCCCCAAACATCACATAACAACCGATGCTGGTGTGTTTATGTCCCCCGTAACTTAGCGGTTCGGCAAAAAGAGACCGATAGAATAAGTACTAGGCTTCCAAAGAATAAATCCTGGGGTCGATTTGCTCGACTAAAAGTGGTGTTACAGCATGGCCACAGTCAAAAGACTGAAACAAGTAAAAGAGTAAAAGAGTATACATGTATATATATATATATATATATGTATATATATATATATATATATATATATATATATATACAGAATCCTTTCTCTTTTGTTTTTATTTTACATTTCCAATTTATATATATATATATATATATATCATCATCGTCGTCGTTTAACGTCCGCTTTCCATGCTAGCATGGGTTGGACAATTTGACTGAGGACTGGTGAAACCAGATGGCTACACCAGGTTCCAATCTGATTTGGCAGAGTTTCTACAGCTGGATGCCCTTCCTAACGCCAACCACTCAGAGAGTGTAGTGGGTGTTTTTTACTTGCCACCGGCCCGAAGGCCAGTCATGCTGTACTGGCAACGGCCATGCTCAAAATGGTGTATTTTATGTGCCACCCGCACAAGAGCCAGTCCAGGGGCACTGGCAACGATCTCGCTCGAAAGTCCTTACATATGCCGCAGGCACAAGTGCCAGAAAGGCGACGCTGGGCACAGGTGCCATCACAATTTCGCTTTCGCTTGCCCCAATAAGTCTTCGCAAGCTGAGTTTTGTGTCTAATGAAGGAGACGACATTGGCATGGGTGCCAATCATCGAATTTTACTCGATTTCGATTTCACTTGCCTCAACCGGTCTTCGCAAGTGGAGTTTAGCGTCCAATTCAACTCGATTTCAATTTCACTTGCCTCAACAGGTCTTCGCAAGTGGAGTTTAGTGTCCAATGAAGGAAGGTACGCATAAGTGGACTGGCTGAGGCCTTAGATTTAGGTCTCACTTGGCTTGCCGAGTCTTCTCGCGCACAGCATATTTCCAAAGGTCTCAGTCAGAAGTCATCCCTCGGTGAGGCCCAATGTGCGAAGGTCGTGCCTCACCACCTCATCCCAGGTCTTCCTGGGCCTACCTCTTCCCTCCTATTCTAGTAGGGGATGAGGCATGATCGCACAAAACATTCACCTTAGCCCTCATCCCTGTCTTTCACTGCTAAACCCAACATTAAACCATGATCAACACTCGCAATAAACCTTCATCTTCAGTACTGATCCTGTTTAATCTCTACCCTCCCCATCGCCACAAAGCCTAACCCCTAGTTCAAACTTTGATCTCTTACCTAACTATTCTCTCTAAAAACCGTTCACAAATCCCCAAGCTAACCCTAATATAGTCTAAAGTCTGAACCCCAATCCTAACAACAAACCCTCAACAAAATAAAAAAAACAGCAAATACTCAACAAAATAAGAAAAACTACTTACCTTTGGCAATTTGCCAACTATAACAGAAAACATGATATGCAAACAACGAGCAAAATATCAACCAACAACATTTGAACGTCAGATTTTTTTTTTAAGTCAGATTATTATTTTTTTTTTTAAAGTCAAATTTTTTATTTTTAAAGTCAGATTGTTTTTTTTTTTTAAATTCAGATTATTATTTTTTTTTTTTTAACCCTTTCGTTACTAACCCGGCCGTAGCCGGCCCAAAAAATTTTTGGTTCATAAGACTAACCCGGCCGTAGCCGGCCGAGCATACCCATTGTTATTTAAATGTATATTTGAACCCAAATCTCGTTAATACAGTCGTTAAAACACCTGATTTCACTTTGCAAACAGTTGAGTTATGTGATGTTTGGGGGACAAACACAGACACTCATACACACATACATAGATATATACGACGGGCTTCTTTCAGTTTCCGTCTCCCACATTGTTTGGCCTGATATTTGAACTCAGTGAATTTTGGAAGATTTCTTTCCACATTTTTTGCGGCGTTGATTTTTTTCAACTTTGAAGATGGAGAGGAGTTTCATGCTATCAAGCAGTGATTCCGAATTTGAAGGTTTTTCAACAGAAGATATGGAGATATCGAAGAAAAGAATGAATGAGCTACAAAAGCACGTGGTGAACGATAAGGAATCGGATATTTCTGGATCCGAAACCGAAATCAGCGATTCTGAAAGCGGCGACGGTGACAGCGAGGATGATTTTACACCAGAATGGAGTAAAAATTAAAACAAACGTTTTTATTAACAATTTTTGTGAGGAAACAGGGTCTAGCCATAGTCTTTCTCAGGAAGCGAAACCTTTAGACTTCCTTTTCATGCTTGTTTCAACTGATTACTGCGGAAACAAACCGTTACGAAGAATGTAAACGAACCGGGAAAAAAAAGATCGCTTGCAGTTTCCTGCAACTGTAGATGAAATACGGGCATTTTTTGCCATAAATATTATCATGGATATTAGACAGTTACCCAGAATAACAAATTACTGGAGCGATCAGGAACCTTTTGGCGATGAATATATTTCCAGTATTATGAACGAGTACGATTCGTGAAGCTGAACCAATATATACATGTGAGAGACACTAGCAGTACCCCCCCCCCCCTCCCCCAGTACGTGCAGAACTGTGAGACAAAACTTATGCAATAGAATTGATTAAGAACCCTTTCTTTAATTATGTTCCAAATATCACATTAATATGTTGATAAATAAAAAAGTTACAGGTGTTTAATGAGACTAGTCTAAATTCATGATTATTTTAGAATTTAATTGAAACTCATGAGGGGTGTATTTTGGCCAGAAATATAGTAACGAAAGGGTTAAAGTCAAATTA